>NC_142695.1:45157150-45457150 GCF_029641045.1 Salvia hispanica | reverse complement strand
TAGTACCATAATTAGGAATATTTCTGCCTAAATAGTACTTAAGATATATGTATAGAAAATGGTTATATCAGTTTCGCAAATACATTAATACCAATTGACATGCATCACAAAATATATTAGTTCTTGACTTAATATTAGTTCATTAATTCATGAATATAAGTCCTTGACTTAGTATCAGTTTCTGATTGAATCAACAATTAATACATTTTGTTATGTCAATTGATATTAATGTACCGGATATGAATTTTAATCCACAGAGTTCTAAAAAAAATCACAAAGTTCTCAATTTTCTAAAGTTCTCATTGGAGCCGCCTCTAATTGTATGTGTATCTTTTGTAGTCAGAGAAGGAAATGCATGATTGTTTTGGCATAATTATGCAAAATAGTGGCTACCCATTTTTATCACTAAGCATACTACTCAAAAAGGACAATAGCTCGCCTCGAACATATGTTTTTCCCTAATCGAAAAAAATACGACTCAAAAGGGCACTAGATAATTGGACAATTTGTTTAAAATCATGTTTTCTCGTACGAGGACGAATTGATAGTACGTGCATCAACTTAATTTTAATAGATTGAAATTCCGACGATGTCATGAATCATGATTATAGCCAATTAATCAAGTTCGTGCGCCTACTAAAAAATGTGTAATTATAGTCTATATACCCAAAAACACGTTATTCCTTGATTTACTTAAAATTCATCTGAATAATAATTGAGCGCGTTGGCAGTTATACTTGGAAAGGGAATATCATTATTAGGACAGGCTACAATGCATCCATATACAGAATTATCGTAAACAATTAAATACACTAAAAAAAAACTATTTTGGCAATTGGCAAGTATTGTTTTTTGTAGTATTTTTTTTTCAAAAACAAAATCAGCTCCATTTCCCAAGTTTTCGGTTCTTAATTAGAAGCACGAGCTTGTTAAATTCTTAACATACTTTTCGAGTTCAATTATAGCACTAAAATATTTTCATGAGTATTACTGCCGGCTGAAGAGGGAGCTAGAGCCTGGAAACAAGGAATTGCTAATATCTTTTTCCTTCACAAATCATGACATGTTTCTGAAGATAATTTTATTTGGTCAAAAATAAATAAAAAAACACTAGAGTGTAGGGTAGGGATATGATTTTAAACTAAGTTTTTATACTTGACTTGATAGATTGATGATTAAAAAAAAAAAAAAAAATCTAACTTGACTATTAGTTAATATTTATAATCATTATATACAGTGGCGGAGCCAGACTTTCAACGGTGGGGGCCCAAACTACAATTAAAATTTGCTGAGTGCATTAAGTGCTAACGACACGAAAATAACTCGGACGTGATCATTATAAAAAGCCGCACTTTAGAAACGAATGATTAGGGGTGTAAATTCGGGTACCCGCGGGTATCCAAACCCGAAAATTCGGGTACCCGAACCCGAAATCTCAAAAATATCATATCCAATACCCGACCCGTATGTGAATTCGGGTACCCTAATACGCAATGTGGGTACCCAAACGCAACTATTCGGGTACCCATAAACCCGGAATTATTATTTTTAAAATTTATTCTTTTATAATAAATTAAATTATGATGAGAATATAAATTATTAAAAATCACACAATACTTATACTATTTATTGATTATAATTCTATATTATATAAAATAGACATTAGACAAATAGACACTACTTAATTTTAAAATGAACATGTAAATAAAATGGAGAAAGCATAACTAATTAACTATATATTTTCAAAAGATAACAAGTAAGAACATAGATAATGCAACATGGACCGAACACGAATGTAAAGAAGAGAGCATACAGCCAAAAGAGAGCAGCAGCAATGGCGTGAAGGAAACTTGAAAAAGTGAGGCACACGAAAAATTTATAAATCTACATGTGATTACATAAAGTTACCCTAGATTTACCCTATGGGCCATAGGCCCTATACTAAATAAAAATATTTATCACAAATACATAATTAATCGGGTATTATTTGGGTACCCTAATACGGGTTTCGGGTACCCTAAATCTGAAAAATCCTAACATTAACTACCCAAACCCGTACCCGAACCCATAATTTCGGGTTTCGGGTACCCAAAACCCGCCGGGTATTGGGACTGGGTCGGGAATACCCGAAACCCGCGGATTAAATTTTCAGGCCTACGAATGATGAGAAAAAATTAATTGATGAATAGATTTTTAGAGCATAGCACCAATTTTAATAGTAATATGATATATTTACGTATTAATTACTAGATCAAAGAGTTATTCTTTTTTTATAATAAAGTATATCAAATTAAACATATTAGCATATAATATTTTAAATTTTTATAGAATCAAAGAATTATTTTCTATTTTTAAATTATAAAAATCATTTCTTATGATTACAATTTAAAATGATTCCTACAAAATTACTTGTGAAAAAAAATCAAGAGAAGTCACTAATGTGAGAAAACCATAAAATTAATATATTTAAGCATAAAATCAATTTTACTAATATTATAAATCTATTTAATATAAATATAAGAAACATAAATGAATCCAAAATAGAAGGAAATATTTAATATTAAAAAATGCTCTAGTTGGGAATCGAACTCGACACATTGCACACAAGAGGCTGACATATAAACCATCTGTGCTACCATTTTATTTTCTTAAGTTTGCCTACATATATTATATATGCGAATCATCCAAATGGCTGAGGGGCCCAAGGGCCCCCCAGGCCCCACCGTGGCTCCGCCACTGATTATATATATGGAGAGCGTTATGGTGACACCGTAGTTAAAATAATAATTTAGACAAGCAATATGCAATACAATAGGCAAACAACTTAGCATATGGTTCCAAACAATCTGCGATACGAAATCAGAGCAATATGATAATACCATATTTAAAATGACAACCTAGGCAAGCAATCTGTGATACATAGATAAACAATTTATGATACAAAATAATATATAATCAAAAATCTACTATACATAAACAAGCAAGCTTGCCACGTGGTAGACCAAAGTTGAATTTGCTCCTAAATCAAAGGATCCTCATTAATGGTAGGTTTTTATTTTAATTTGGATTGTCATTTTAGTATAACGATATATATGTATGTCGTTGAGACTGTTGAGTGTATTAATTTCTGTGATGTTGAAATAGTAAAATCAAGGGCACATGAATAGACATTACAAAACTAAATCAATGTCCACATGATGATAAAACCTATACTTGGAAACATATCAGAACAAGAATAATGGAATACTCTATCAAAATTAAGATCATTAAGTTACTTCATGTCACGATGAAGGGACTTGTGAGTGCTGAAAAAGAAACAATTACAATACTCAATTAAAGAAAAAGACATTTGTGGGCGCGCTTATGATGTGCGTGCCATTACCTTTCATTAATTACACAGATTTTAAAATAATGATGATTAAGCTAATTAAAGTTATTAATATTGCGCTTATGGAGAGGCCGCAGTATGTGAGCGGGGGTAACTTTTAATTACAAGTTGGAAGAAAAAAAAACTTTTAATTAAAAGTTATTATTAAATTTCAAACATCCATTCAATATAAATAGCTGCATAATTGGATACTATTTCATTAATCAAAATATCTACTCAATTCATGGATAATACTACTATTATTGCTCTATCAATAACATGATAGAGAGGAGAGAGAGACAGGATTATATTTGAAAACCAATCTCTTATCTGATGACCAACAAAATAAATGCTTTCTTTGTCCATAATCAGAAGTCACTCTCTCCACAAAAATGGATTTTCTCAAAAAAATTTCAATGTAAACACACTTTTCCTGGCGCCGGAAAGACCACCACTAGTCGATAACAACAGAATTCAGTATTCAGATATGAATTTTTATTTTCTCACACGTAATTTAGGAAAATACTTATGTACAAGCAAAACTGATATAATAAAATCGAAACACCAAAACAAGGTTTGAGCGATATAGCTTCAATTATCAAACCATACTAATTCACGTATTTATTTATAAAAATAAACACTAATTAATTAAGGAGCGATCAACAGGCGTCTCCGAAATGCTCTCCAAATGCGGCCGCCACACGCCAACGCGGCCGCGCCGCCGATCTCTCTGCGTCGAGATTTTCTCCGATAGAATCTCGCTCAGATAGCGATCGGAAATCAGGAGATTCGCCATGGAAATACTGCATCCGGTCTTCTCCGTCGTTCGCGCCGAATCTCTCCTTTTCCTCTTCGATCGCGATTTCTCCGGCGGCGGCGGAAGAGGCATGAGGAAGTAAATTTTGCCTCGCTTGAGCTGCGCGTCGGGCGGCACGATACCGGATTCCGAGGGCTTTTTAAGGACGTGTTTGCGGTGGAGCTTCATGATCTCGGCGGCCGTGACGGCGCCGCTGATTTCCTCAACGCGGCCGTTTGTGTGGACGATTCGGAGGACGTCGAGCGCGCCGCACGGCAGAATGCAAGAGATGCAGCATCTGATCGCGCTTTTCATGCCCGCCGATTCACAATTCCTCTCTCATTAGTAAACCTATGTTTCTTTAATTATACCTATTTGTATCCAACGCCTCTTTGAGTTGTACAAATGCTGTTTCTTCAATATATATGCCACCTAAAAGAGAAGCACAAGTTACTTTTTTTGTTATGTAGACATATGCTAAATGTCCATTTAGTTATGAAGCTCCATCACTTGTTATTAAATACATAAATAGCCATATAATCTCATGTAATTGTATCCCAAAATATTAATTCTACTTGGGATGGTGTTTTTTGCTATATGCTATTGGAGTTCACTTCTTTTATTTGTTTGGTTGGAATGTTTACGATTGTTTGTATTTATTGAGTGTGACTTTGTTGGAATGAAATCTATGGCGTGGATTGATAATTGGAGTCATTTTTGCAATTAGCCTTTTGGAAGTATCAATCGTGAGCTTTTAATCAAATTCAATAATACCAAATGAGAAATTGGGCACTTATGGTTGCACTACTTGCATGTGGAAGTTGGGCACTTATGGTTGCACTTGCACATGACATGTTAACTCATCATTACTACGGCCAAAGCAAAGCACAAGTCCAACTCCCAGTCCCAGTATTCAAAATAAAAGGTAAACACCATTTTATCTAAATTAAAGTTTTTTATAAAATGGATTATTTTATTGATATCCAACGTAAGGTGGGACGGTACAATACCATACACCGTACCAAAAATATCGGTATGAAAACTATCATACTGTTACCGTACCAAAATTTCTAGGACACAAAGTTTCGGTATGGAATAAAGTAGAATACCGTTACACGTATCAATTTTATGCTATATCGTACTGAAATTCGGTACGTATACCTAGTTTTGGAACACTATACCGTTCTACTGTACCATTTCTTGTAACTGTATATCGAAAGTATCATTTGAAAATCGGTATATGGATCGTGTTTTTTTTATAGATTTGGTATGTATTGATCCTTGTATGTATCGTGGCATACCGATACCAAACATAAGGATATATACGCCGAATGTATCGGTACCAAATATATGGTACATGCCGTACGTTCAGTATACCGCAGTACAAGAATATTCACACTGTTACCGTACCGAACCCTTACACTTTACAGTATGATATTATACTATACCGAAAGTTCCAGTAAATTGAAAATTCGGTATTTTTTCGATACGATAAGTGCAATATACTGATATTTTGATATTTTTACTACACTCCTAGACGAAATAGTATCCAAAAGACCAAAATATTGATTTTATTAGACGGGACACACTTATTAATACTGGATACTCACACTAGCATAATAGCATTGCATAAGATTTGCTGATTAGGTTAATTTTATGAGTAGTACATACCAATATACATATCAAATGGTTATTAAAGTACTTCTAAACTTTATACTGTATGTTATTTGTTCTAAAATTGGATTGGATCTAGTTTCTAAAACGGGATTAATTTAATTATTATTCTATCAATATCAAAAGATTCTTGTAGTTAAAAAGAGAGCTAATTTCATTCTCAAAAGAAAAGAATAAAAAAGGAACAAACTTATATCGGTCTATAAAGTTAAGTTAACCCAATATGTGCTTTTTTTCTTTTTTAAAACGCAATTGGAAACTTGACTGGATTTGGTTGAGTATGTGTGGTCTCATGCGTTTAATGAGCCTAGCTAGATTATTCGTCCTATATAATTGGCCCATGCTTTGAGCCTTTGTCTGAGAACTCTTTAAGAGTTTATAATTTGAAAAATGTTTTTCTAGTACTAGTATTTAATCAATATAGAGCACACAATAAATAGCAAATGATAGAAGAAATTAGCAGAAAGAAAAGAGGGAACAAATAATTTCCAATCTCTAAAAAAAAAATAACTCATATATGCAGGAGGAATTTACAACCGGCTACAAGAGGGCTTGAATTTGACACCTCATACATTGATATCTAAGCTTCTTGCCACTAAGACAAAGACTCTGGATAAATAATTTTCAATCTCTCACTCTGAAAACCATGCTACCCAATTTCCATCATTTTTTTTTTATGTTCATAACCTCTTAATTATTTAATGATAAAATAGAAAGAAAATTAAGAGAGAGAATAATATAGACTTCTATTATCATTTTTCCAAAATGAAGGATAAAAATGAAATAGTCTTATTTTTCGTGGACGGGGGAGTAGGGTTTTAATTTTTAGTACACATTCTTTTCATTTATATGATTAAAGTGGACCTTCAAAATTGGGCTTGCCTGATAATTGGGCTAGTTAATTATGATAATTAGTTTTAACTGGGGTTTAATGTTCGATGATTGATAATAAAACCTATTAAAGTATTTAATAATTGGGCTAGTGATAAATGATTTAATTACGTTAGTAGGTCTAATTAGATTTAAATGTTTAATGGCGTGTCATGCATGGTCTATTAAATTTTCGTTGTCAATTTTTTTTTGTATTTTTATTACTATAGTATTTAAATTTGAATGTTATTATACTCCATTTTTATGTAAACATATTTATCACTCCCCTTATAAAGTTGTGGAATTAATGTGCAATTTAGACATAGTACTATAAAATGTCAATGGATAGTGATTATTTTTTTTGAGTTTATGTTTAGTGGAAATGGCTAAATAAAATTATGATTTGATTTGACATCCAGCAAAATATAAGACATGAATGTCTACATAATAGTATAAGTCATTGCCTTTTCCATATTGATCTATGATTATTTACTAGATTGAGAAGAGCAGTGTGCGGAGCGTGTATCTCACCTGATGTGCGGGCGTTGCCACGTGACGGTGTCCCCGTTTCTGCGGCCACAAAGCATGCACGTGGCAGATTTACGTGTGTGTCGTTACTTCCACGTGTTCTTGACCATATCTTTTACTGCCATCTAATTAGTTTACACGAATCACTTTCCACACTCACTCTATTTTGACACGTAAGCGACAGAAATACTTAGTCCTTGTGTGTGCTCTACCTTAATGCTGAAGAAGTCTGCTTTAAATTAATACAGAAATAAAGAATTCATCATCTCAGTCCTCTAATGTGTGTAATTTTTTACGTTGATGATAATAAAACTTTTAAATTTCCTCTTGTTAGGTATAGATCAGCCGAAGGCTTGATATAATCCAAGTATATCTACAGCAATTCTGAGGAGATCTACCCCCAGATAACAGATCTGATACAAGAACTATAGCTATAACTAGAATCTGCAAATATTGAGCCTGAAACACTAAGTAAACGATTAGTAACTTCAAGACAAAATAAAACAGCAGAAGTAATAGCAAGATAGAATCAATGATTTGAAGAAAACAAGGTTTTGATGTGGCTCAAGTTGCACCAGGTACAACTGCACAGATCTATATATAACTGGCCCTCAACTATCCAGCCAACTCCGATTTGCACCAAGGGAGAACTCAGATCGACCACAGTCGATCAAGGCAAGTCACACCGGAACCCTAGATCCACCACCACACATCCACCAGTAGATCAACCGCTTCACACCGGTCACAACAACAACCCTCGCGGTCTCGGAAGAACTCTCTTCAGAACAAGAAACCACCAACCAGTCTAAGAAGCACAAGACCAGAAAACCAGAGGTTTCCTCACAACTACACACCTTCGAGCTCACTACAGAGAAGAAGGAAGACAGCTAATCTCTCAAGATCACACAGAGAGAACACACCATATTAAGGGTAGAAGAACCCTAAATCTGTAGAAGCGAAGGAGTTCTAACAGAGAGAGAATGAGAGTAAAGAGAGTGAAGAGAATGAAGCGTATCAGAGAAGAGGGAGTATATATATGACACATACATGACACCCAATCACCCACTGACACGTAGCTAGGGTTAAGAGCTGGGCCAGCAGGTAGATGGGCAGTGGATATTGGGCCCGGGACTAAACACTTGGGCCTCCTGCATAATGGCCCACAATCTAACATTCTCCACCTTGGGCCTTATCAGGAGAGGCATTGGATTCGATCTTGTGCTTTTCATCATTGCCAAAACATGCCTACAATGTCTTAGACATCAGTAAGCACAAATCCCACAGATTGTGGTTTTAAAACCTTTTAGAAAAAGCAGAACTTTAGCAAGAGGTAAAACACAACCTAAGGGAGAGAACCTGAGGTACCAGTGTTACCTATCCACTGTCAATGTGGAGTTTTCTGATGCAGGACAACATTTTCTCCACTGACAAGCACTTAGTACCCATATCAGCTGGATTGGAGTCTGTATGAATCTTCTCCAGCAACACTTCACCTTTCTCCACAACATCTCGGATAAAGTGAAACCTAACATCAATGTGCTTTGTCCTGTCATGGAACACAGGATTCTTGCACACTTGAATAGCTGACTGGCTGTCAGAGTAAACAACTATGGGCTGCTTAAGGAACCTCAGTTCACTCACAACTCCTTTTAACCATAGAGCCTCTTTCATTGCTTCAGTGATAGCAATGTACTCTGACTCAGTAGTTGAGAGAGCCACAATATGTTGCAATTGTGACTTCCAACTCACACAGGAGCCTCCAAGAGTGAAGACATATGATGTTGTTGACTTCCTCTTGTCCCTATCATTAGCATAATTCGAATCTACAAAACCACACAGGTTAGTAACATCTGAACATTTAGAAAAATGCAAACCATAATGAGAAGTATGCTTGAGATATCTGAGCAGCCATTTCAAGGCTTCCCAGTGAGGTGGTCCTGGATTTGCCATGTATCTGGAGAGGCAGGAGATAGAGTAGGCTATGTCTGGCCTAGTGCTCACCATTAGATACATCACTGATCCTATGGCATTGGAGTAAGGAATTTTCTTCATTTTCTGAACCTCATCTTCATCCTTAGGACACTGATCTTTGCTAAGGACAAAGTGAGCTGCCAAGGGAACAGTACATGGCTTAGCATCAGCCATGTTAAACTTGCTCAAAATTTTCTTCACATAGGAACTCTGATGCAGAGTCATCTGGGAATTTTTTCTATCTCTCACAATATCTATTCCCAGAATCTTCTGTGCATCTCCCAAGTCCTTCATCTCAAAGTTAGAACAAAGCATATCCTGCACATGTTTAACAGCATTAGAACTTGGGCTCATAATGAGCATATCATCAACATACAAGAGAAGAAAGATAGGAACAGAATCAATATTTTTATAATATAGGCAGTGATCAAAAGCACTTCTGATAAAACCATAGGACTGCATGCATTGATCAAACTTAATGTTCCATCTCCTAGGGGATTGCTTCAACCCATAGAGAGCTTTCTTCAATAGGCAGACATGATTAGGGCGTTTGGGATCAACAAATCCCTCAGGCTGCCTCATATATATTGGCTTGTCAAGGTCTCCATGCAGGAAGGCTGTCTTGACATCCATTTGCTTGAGTTCCCAGTTAAAAATTGCACACAGAGCAAGCAACAACCGGACAGTTGTAAATTTCACCACAGGGGCAAAGATCTCAGTGTAATCCACCCCCTCTTGTTGGGTGAATCCTTTGGCTACAAGCCTGGCCTTATATCTAGGGCCAGTAATCTCCTGCTTCAGCTTGAATAGCCACCTACACTCAACAATAGTACAGTTAGAAGGTTCAGGTACCAAAATCCAAGTTTTATTTTGAATTAGGGACTTCATTTCTTCCTCCATGGCTAAGAGCCACTTGGGGTAGAACATAGACTTGATAGCCTGTTTGTATGATTGAGGCTCATCACCATCAGCCTCATGTACATTGAAGGCCAAGGCTACAAGGTTCATTTCATCAGCAAATCTTCTTGGCTGAGTAATGGTCCTCCTTCCCCTGTCCCTACACAACAAATAATCTGTTAGATCATTATTAGTGTCAGAACTTTGATTATTCACAACTGGAACTTCTTCCCTGGTTGAAGAATCTGGGATTACTCCATCTTCACCACCAGGTTGGGGATTATCAGGGGTGGGGACAAACCCCTGGATAACAGGGCTCTCCACCTCATTTGAAGTGACCTCCACCTCACTTGATGTAGCCTCCACCTCATTTGAAGATGGGGTGGCCTCAGGAGTACCAGGATTAGGGAGACAGGGAAACTCAGACTCATTGAAGACAATATCTCTACTAATGGTCACTCTAAACCCAGGTTCATCCCTAAGCCAAACTCTATACCCTTTAACACCTTCAGGGTATCCTAAGAAGACACACTTCCTAGACCTAGGCTCAAGTTTGTCAGTCTTTTGGTGTATAAAGGCACTGCAACCAAAAACTTTGAGGTGAGCAAGGCTGACATTCTTTCCAGTGAAGACAGATTCAGGACATTTTCCTTTGAGGGGAACAGAGGGGGACCTATTGACTAAATAGGCAGCAGTGATTATGGCTTCCCCCCAAAATTTCTTAGTCAAACCACTCAAGGATAATAAGCACCTCACTCTTTCAAGCAGGGTCCTGTTCATCCTCTCAGCCACCCCATTCTGCTGGGGGGTGTAAGGTACAGTTTTGTGTCTCCTGATACCTGCATTCACACATAAGTCATCAATCTGAGAATTACAAAATTCTAAACCATTGTCAGTTCTCAGAGTCCCTATCTTTCTTCCAGTTTGGTTTTCTATTAGCTTCATCCAAGTCTGAAACTTCACAAACACATCAGACTTATGTTTCATCAGAAAAACCCAGACTTTTCTGGAATAGTCATCTACAATAGATAGGAAATAGGAGCAACCACCATGTGTTGGAACAGAGGCTGGGCCCCAAACATCAGCATGAAGATATTCAAGCACATTTGCACTTAAGCAAGTAGGCACAGAAACTGGAAAAGACACTTTATGTTGTTTTCCTTTCACACAGGTATCACAAAAGGGGAGAGGCATGCTAACATCATTACTGTCCAAGTAACCATTTTTATGCAAGAGATGCATGCCTTTCTCACTCATATGTCCTAATCTATTGTGCCACAAAACAGTATTATTCACCTTCACAGCATGAGCAACAGGATTATCACATAAGGGTTCAGCAATGCAAACATACAAATTATGCTTTCTCTCAGCTTTAAACATGCACAAGGAACCCTTAAAGATTTTCATGACCCCATTGCCCCATCTACCCTCCAAACCATCAGACTCAAGAGAGGCACAAGAGAGAAGATTATAATGCAAGCTAGGCACATATTTCACATTTTTCAAAGTCAACTTACAACCAGAGTCAAATTTGAGGCATACTGTACCAATGCCTTCAATCCTGCACTGTATGTTGTTAGCCATAGAAACAAAACCATTAGAGACAGGGTTTAATTCAGTAAAAATATCTTTGAAAGGAGAAATATGATAAGTGCAGCCTGAGTCTACCAACCACTCAGACTTATTAAACTCTTTTCCCAGAGAGGCATTCACAGAAATAACATCATGCAGCATGAAGCAAGTTCCTTCATCATCTGACTTGACCATGTTAGCAATCTGCTCAGAGTCATCCTTCTTATTTTTCTTAAGAGGACACTCCCTACTATAGTGGCCAAACTCATTACACTTGTAACACCTCCTAGACTTTTTAGGGTCTTGAGAGGAGGATCTGGATTTATTTCTGTAATGCCTTTTGTTTCCCTTTTCAGAGGGTTTGCCATTAGACTGCTTGTCCTTTCCTTTGGTGTTGGATCTACCTCTGACCTGCAAGGCTTTGTCCAGAGCAGCCTTGGAGTCACTTTTTTCTTTCAACTCTAACTCTTTGGACTTTAAGGAGCTAACAATCAAATCCAGGGAGGCTGTGTCTCTCCCATATTTAATAGCTGCCTTAACATCACTGTAAGAATCAGGAATGGAGTTCATGAGAGCAATTGAAGTATATGCATCAATATTTTTGTCTCCAGATCTTTTAATATCAAGCACAAGTTTAGAGAAACAGTCAATATTCTCATCAATATCTTTGGACATATCTAATTTGAATTTGAACAGTTTCTCAAGCAAATACATGCGGTTAGACAAAGAGGTTTCAGTATACAAATCATCAAGTTTTTCCCATAACTCCTTAGCAGAATCAACAACACCAACTTTTCTAATTACAGAGTCACTCAAACTCAAGAAAATAGTAGAACAGGCCAACTCATTCACTTCTGCCCTAATGGCATCAGTATCAGTATCAGAAAACTTTTGATCAATGGCTTTAAACACTTTCTGCTGAACTAAGACACACTTAAGTTTCTGTTTCCAGATGCTGAAATCACTCTTTCCATTGAAAGGAGTGAGTCCAAAAGGTAGGTTAGACATTTTAAAAAAAAAGAACCAAAGGCAAACAAGCACAAGGCACAGAAGCACAGAGGGCTCAAGACAACTAACCACAACACAACACAAGGCTAAGAGGAAACAGAAACAGAAACCTGAACTTAATCTAGAAGCGATTCTGACAGAGCAAGGCACAACAAGTTGTCAAGAACAACAGAGCATCTAGAAACCAGGATTTCCCAGTTCACAAGCACTCAATTTATTGAGGGTGCAGGGGGTCACTGGAGTAGACTTTAAGCCCTATTGCAACCACAAAGTTTTGCAGACAACTTGAAGCAGCCTAAAGCAAAATCACCACCGAGATTAACTCCAAGAAAACACACAGACAGAAAGAAGAAGCCGCACAACGGAAGCAAGAGAACAACACCAGGAAACACACTGAAAACACAAAAAGAGAGTGAGATCAGAAGTACTATACCACCCAAGAGACTGAAAAGATCTCTTGATTTACCGGATATCCACGATAGGAGCGAGGCTATGTGAATACCAAAGCCTTGACTGATCCTAACGTGGCTCTGATACCACTGTTAGGTATAGATCAGCCGAAGGCTTGATATAATCCAAGTATATCTACAGCAATTCTGAGGAGATCTACCCCCAGATAACAGATCTGATACAAGAACTATAGCTATAACTAGAATCTGCAAATATTGAGCCTGAAACACTAAGTAAACGATTAGTAACTTCAAGACAAAATAAAACAGCAGAAGTAATAGCAAGATAGAATCAATGATTTGAAGAAAACAAGGTTTTGATGTGGCTCAAGTTGCACCAGGTACAACTGCACAGATCTATATATAACTGGCCCTCAACTATCCAGCCAACTCCGATTTGCACCAAGGGAGAACTCAGATCGACCACAGTCGATCAAGGCAAGTCACACCGGAACCCTAGATCCACCACCACACATCCACCAGTAGATCAACCGCTTCACACCGGTCACAACAACAACCCTCGCGGTCTCGGAAGAACTCTCTTCAGAACAAGAAACCACCAACCAGTCTAAGAAGCACAAGACCAGAAAACCAGAGGTTTCCTCACAACTACACACCTTCGAGCTCACTACAGAGAAGAAGGAAGACAGCTAATCTCTCAAGATCACACAGAGAGAACACACCATATTAAGGGTAGAAGAACCCTAAATCTGTAGAAGCGAAGGAGTTCTAACAGAGAGAGAATGAGAGTAAAGAGAGTGAAGAGAATGAAGCGTATCAGAGAAGAGGGAGTATATATATGACACATACATGACACCCAATCACCCACTGACACGTAGCTAGGGTTAAGAGCTGGGCCAGCAGGTAGATGGGCAGTGGATATTGGGCCCGGGACTAAACACTTGGGCCTCCTGCATAATGGCCCACAATCTAACACCTCTATTCTTTTTAACAAAAAGCTTTTAAATAAATACTCCCCTCTGTGCGCAAATAGGAGTGTCCGTCGCAAATAGGAATCCCGGTTCATAATTATTATAAATGTTAAAGAGACCCACATTCCACTAACTCATTTAACTCATATATCATTTAAAACTAATATATACAAGTGAGACTCATATCATTAACTTTCTTCCACTCAATTTTCTTAAAATTTCTTAAAACTCGTGACAGAAAGAAATGAGACTTCTACTCGGGGATGGATGGAGTACGCTATATCTTAATAAAGCTATTAAACTTAATATTACCTTAATAATCTAATATAATTATTGACATTACCTTTTGAATAAAAGTAATGGAATCCTACTTACATGATAGCAAGATACAAGTTCCAAGATTTAATGATTTAATCAAAGTTACCTAGGCACGATGAAAACAAAACATAAAGAGAAGTAAATTACACATAAACATCATACACTTGCATATCAAAAACTAGATCGAGATTGGTACACGTAAGACTTAAATCTCCCCGACTATTAATAAACACGTACGAATTTCTAGTTCAATGATCCTCATTGTCCAGCAATTAAACAACTGTTACACATATAATATTAGGATTTATAAATAAAAGCATTTTGTTCTAGTGAAGATATAACAATAGCAACAATAATATGGATAATAATAATGATAAGTAATATTATATGCTGTTTTTAAGGTGGAATTATGTGAATTTGGTGCTTACAACGTGTTGATTGGTTTTAAGGTGAAATTTCTATCATAATATCATAGCGTATAGTCTTTTAGTTAAGATGGAATTTATCATACTATCATACTACGGGCAGTGATAAAATGCAAACTTATATATTGTATACAAACTCAAAACTCCTCAACACAGCTTCAAAACAATATCAATACAGTGTAAAATTTCAAGATTTTAATATCAACACAGTATCAACACAACATCAATCATTGACTACCATTGAAATGAAATTCTGTTGACATTTTCCTGTTGATGCTTTTTTATAATCTGTTGACGTTTTTAAATGGTTCAAATCATAATTTTGAGTTTGTACAATAGTTAGAGTTTTCATTTGATTACATTCCGTCGTGCTACACTATTATTTAGATAAAGAGAAAAATTAATAAAAAAGAAGGTAGTCCATAAAAATCAATTGAGAGTATAGGCTAAGAAATTGACCGCAACACATCCAAAACAGAGACCAAATCTGAATGAATCCGTTTACTATTTATAGAAAGCAGCAGCAACTCTAATGGCGGCTACTGAAAAAAACTTATATAAACCCCACCCCTCAAATCACTTTCCTTAAACATGCAACAAAGCACACAATTCCCTCTTCAAAAATCAATCTCCAACGAAGAAAGCATGATAAGCCTCCACCACAGCCCCCGCCTCTCCGCCAACCAGTGCGGCTCCGTCGTCACCCAGACCATCCAGGCGCCGCTCCCGCTCGTCTGGTCCGTCGTCCGCCAGTTCGACGAGCCGCAGGCCTACAAGCAGTTCGTCAAGCACTGCGGCCTCAGCTCCGGCGACGGCGGCGCCGGCAGCGTCCGGGAGCTCACCGTCGTGTCGGGGCTGCCGGCCGAGCGGAGCACCGAGCGCCTCGACCGGCTGGACGACGAGTCGCATGTCATGGTGATCAGCATCATCGGCGGCGACCACAAGCTCGTGAATTATCGGTCGACGACGACGCTGCACGAAGGAGGAGATAATACGGTGGTGATGGAGTCGTACGTGGTGGACATTCCGGCCGACAGCTGCGAGGAGGACACGTGTCTCTTCGCCGAGACTATAATCGGGTGCAATCTCAAATCCCTTGCCAAGCTTGCCGAAAAAATGGCTGATGGCTGATGCTGATCATCATCTATAGACTATAGATGTTTTAATTTCACCCTATTTTTCTATTTCGTTTATTAATTTTGACTTGCGATATTAGTAATACCTATCTGCAATACAGAATCTCATTTCGATCGGTGTAATACTGGCTTATTTTATTTTATGCATGGAATTGAAATTGAGAGCTATCGAATTTCTCCCATTACAATACGGACATACGGTACTACTCTACATAATACAGTTAAGAATTGCATATCGAAAACTAGCCACCTTTCTAATTTTTGAGGATAAAACAGGGGATTTTGCCATTTTGGAGTCATCTAATAAACTCAGATCCACTGCCAAGTTCAATGGTATATTCTTCAATTTTATTAGTTTTAGTGGTCTGTTGTTAATTTCTACAGGCTGCACACATGTTGATAGATTACCTTGTTTTTCTCTCTATTTTGGTAACTTTTGTGATGACTATAAATCGATTGTTTCAGCCGCTGCGCTATCACATTCATCTTATTGGTTTGGTTATACATTGTTTTGATACCTAACTTAACTTTGTCAGATTGTTGGACTAATAATGTTAGAATGGAAAGATTTCATCGAATCAATTAAGATGATTTGTGGGAATCAATCTAGAAGATTGGTAGTATAATTGTCGTACAATAGATTGATAGTATTATTTATTCTAGACAGGAAACCTTCCTTGTGTACAAATGTATTGAACCTCTATATAAGAGGAGTATTATACAATGAATAAAAACACAACAGTAAAAGTAAAATTCTCCCATATCCATTGATCGTGTAATGTTTAACATAGTATCAAGAGCAGGATTTTTTCTGTGACCTAGAGAAATATCATCATCGTCTATACCTTCCCCGACAAATTGTAACCAAAACCTGTGAAAACCAGCAAAAGGATGTCAGAATCCGATGAAGTCAAACAAATCATTACCAACAAAAACAAGACAGAAGAGTTTGCAAGGATGTTTGCAAACTTCATGCGCAATAGTTTTGCCATGGCGAACACAGATGCGACCAACAACCATCAACCACCACCACCGCCGGAAATTGTGGTGGATACTAAATCACTGGATATCGGGTACAAGCTGAATAATGAGAACTACTCGTTCTGGGTCGTGTTGATGGAGAGAGCCATCAGCGGCAGGGGAATGATCTCCCACATCATCGGGCATCCTCCCCCCTCCATTGAAGACAGATCCGGCCTTTGCACGGTGGCAACAGGCGAACCACTGTGTCTTCACGTGGTTGGTTCAAAATATGGAACCAAAGATTGTAAGCCGGATATCCAAACACGCAACAACCCGGGATGTGTGGAAGAACCTGGCCGTGACTTACTCAAGCGACGGAGATAGGATACAAGTTTATGACCTCCGTCACCGCGCGACCACTCTGAAACAAAAAGGAGAAACATTAGAGGAGATTTGGAGCCAATTGCAGGAACTATGGCTTGCCATCGACCAAAAATCACCAAATTCGATGAAATACCAGGAGGATGTCGAGATCTACGAAAACTGCACACAAGATGATAGGGTGTATCAATTACTCACAGCCCTAGATGACAAATATGAAAACACAAAGAGGGAAATTCTCAAGATGGAACCGTTTCCATCGTTAGATGATGCGTATGCCACAATAAGGAGGGAGGGTGCAAGGATGAGCGTCTTACAACCTTCTTACATCGAGGAGAAGAACTCGCTGCAAGGAGTGGGTGCCGGACTGGCCGTGCGAACCTGACCGCCTCAATCACAAAGGAGCAGCGGCGGTGGCGGTGGTAGTGGCTGGAATCGGCGAACGGAGGATGACCGATCGAAGATGGTTTGTTCGGTGTGTGGCCGGAAAAAACATACCAAGGAGACCTGCTTCGAGGTAGTCGGTTTCCCGGAGTGGTGGGAAGCCAAGTACGGCCGACCACCACCACCAGGCTCGAATAGAGGAGGATATCCGACTTCGGGCAGAGGCAGCGGTGGATGTGCAGCTGTGACAATAGTCGGAGATGGAGCGCCCGCCACCATCAGGGGCAACACTGAGGCCGCGTCAACCCGAGGCAACAACGGCGACCGGCGACCGACGGAGGATGTGAACGGAGGAGTCGCCAGCGCAAATATGGCAAGTGGAAAAAATGAGGAGGCGGCGGACACAATACGAGCTCCACAAGGTAATTTAGGGCTTGAGGCATTTTTTAACTCAAGCCCCCCAAGTTTCTATAAACCCTACATTGAACCCCACTATTTACCCCCAGACCCTCTAACTTTGGAAGTTGTACACAGTGACCCCAATTATTTCGAAAACGGCAATCAGGCCCCAATTTGTGAAGAAATGGGCAATAGTGAAACTATTTTATGTAAAAATCGTTTTGAAATACTCGGGAATGTGTCAACTGCATGTGCAGTATCCACAAATTGTGAGGAAAAACAGGTGGATCTTTGACTGTGGTGCGACGGATACAATGACTTACGATGCCTTCGACATCACTGAACCTACAAAGCCGGGAAAGGCGTACATTCAGACGGCCAGTGGAGAAGTGTCAACTGTTGAAGGGGCTGGGACAGTAAATATATCATCGACGTTGAAGTTGTCTAATTGTCTTTATGTTCTGTCTCTGTCGCATAAATTACTGTCAATTAGCCATGTCACCCGAGAACTGAATTGTTCCTTGCTGATGCAGGTAAATGTTTGCTTTTTACAGGATATCAGGACGAAGGAGATTATTGGACGTGGCACTGAGAGGGATGGGTTGTACTACGTCGACGAGATAGCTCAAAAAGGAACCGCGTTGCTGACTCACGGGTCCGCAAATCGAGAAGCTTGGTTGTGGCATCGTCGCCTAGGTCATCCTTCTGCGAGTTATTTAAATTTGTTATTTCCCAGTTTTTCCCACAATTTGCATTGTGAAACATG
This sequence comes from Salvia hispanica, assembly GCF_029641045.1. NCBI lineage: Eukaryota > Viridiplantae > Streptophyta > Magnoliopsida > Lamiales > Lamiaceae > Salvia > Salvia hispanica. The sequence continues at coordinate 45,438,314 of NC_142695.1, read as the reverse complement.
TATCCTGGCCAAAAGCCATAGACAATCCTACCAGTTAAGTAACACACGGGTTGAGACTTTGTTTTGTTTAGTGCATTCTGATATATGGGGACCCGCACCAGTGGTGGGGGGTCAAGGGTTTCGATATTTTTTACTTTTTTGTGGATGATTGCACTCGTATGGTATGGGTTTATTTTATGAAGAATAAGTCTGAAGTCGTGTCTCATTTTATACACTTTTGTAAACTTGTGCAAAATCAGTACCAAAAAAAATATCCAAACTCTTCGGTCTGACAATGGGGGAGAATTTGTCAACTCGGGTATGAAAGTCTTTTGTAGTGATAATGGGATAGTTCACCAAACCACCTGTCCTCACACACCGGAACAAAACGGTGTAGCCGAAAGAAAAAACCGTATCCTCCTCGAAATAACTAGAGCAATGCTTCTTGAATCCCAAACACCAAAACATTTCTGGCCTGAAGCTCTAGCCACTGCAGCCTACTTAGTAAACCGTTTGCCCACACGAACCCTGGAGTTTAAAACCCCGCTTGAAGTTCTCTCAACTCAAGCTAAAATTCCACAAGCATTGACCCTCCGACCTAGCATCTTCGGGAGCTCAGTTTTTGTCCATATTCCAAAACACGAACGGACCAAACTCTCACCGTGTGCTGTGAAATGTGTTTTTGTGAGGTATAGGGTAAGTCAAAAGGGGTACCGTTGCTATGACCCTAAAACCAAACGAATCCATGTCACGATGAATTGTAATTTTTTGGAATCAGAATATTTTTTCCATCACCTTAGTGGTCAGGGGGAGAGTGATAATGATAGGAGAGAGGGGGAGAGCAGAAATAGTGACCCACTAAGTTGGTTGTCATTGCCAAGCTACCTCACTATGGACCCACCCGAGAAGGTTGTCGGAACCACCGAGCAGGTCTCAGTCGAACAGCCCAGCCAACTCAGTGCCCCGAATCAAGATCCTCCCCTGATATCTAATGTAAGTATTCTCCCTAACTCTGATACTGTTGATTCTTATAAATCATCTGGAACTGCTAGTAATGAGGCAAGGGGAGATGAGTCACAAGGGGTTACCGAGAACATCTCCATACCTGAGGAGGTCACAGTTGATGAGGATACTGGGCGGTATATATTGCTGAACCGGTTAAACAGAGGAGTTCCGCCGAAAAGGTATTCCCCAGAAAAAATTGGCAAAAGTACACGTTATGCGATAGCAAATAGTGCCATCAGTCATTTGTCGGAGATGGCACGAGCATTTGAAGCTGCACTGTGTGAGGAGGAAGATATACCATACTCAGCGGAGGAAGCTATGAAGCACAAACACTGGAGGGCAGCCATGTAGAAGGAAATGGATGCCCTAGATCGAAATCAGACGTGGGATAAGAGCAAGTTACCAGAGGGAGTGAGGCCAGTTGGGTGCAGATGGGTGTTCACAATTAAGAGGAGACCAGACGGATCCATTGAAAGGTATAAAGCACGGCTGGTAGCAAAGGGATATACTCAGACATATGGCGTGGACTATGAAGAAACCTTTTCGCCAGTCGTGAAAATGAACACAATAAGAGTTCTTCTTTTGATTGCGGCTAATCAGGACTGGCCTCTTTACCAGTTCGACGTCACGAACGCCTTCCTGCATGGAGAATTAAAGAAGAGGGTATATATGGAGGCACCACCGGGTTTTACACAGGGGTTTGGAAAGGGAGAAGTCTGCCACTTGAAGAAGACGTTGTAGGGGTTAAAACAATCACCGAGAGTGTGGTTTGGGAGGTTCACTGATGCTATGGTTTCGTATGGATTCCACCAGAGTCACTCGGACCATACATTGTTCATCAAAAGGCAAGAAGGAAAAGTAACGTGTCTGATCATTTACGTAGATGATATGATTATTACTGGTAATGATGCGGAAGAAATCAAGAAGCTGAGAGATAGTTTGTTTAAGGAGTTCGAGATGAAAGATCTAGGCGACCTCAAATATTTCTTAGGGATCGAGGTGTTGAGATCTCAAGGGGGAATATTTTTGAGACAGAAGAAATACATTCTCGACATCCTTGCTGAAACTGGACTACTAGATTGCAAGCCTCCTGACACACCAATTGAGGTGAATCATGGGCTGAGGATCGTGGAAGGTGCTGAGTTGGCAGATCGTGGTAGGTATCAACGTTTAATTGGGAAGCTCATTTATCTCTCCCATACTAGACCAGATATCGCATATGCAGTCGGAGTGGTAAGTCAGTTCATGCATTTACCACAAACTGATCATATGGAAGCTGCGCTGAGAATTGTGAAGTACTTTAAAGGAACTGTTGGTCATGGAGTGTTGTTAAAAAAGGAAGGACATCTAGAGATAAATGGGTATACGGATGCAGACTGGGCCGAAAATCCAGTAGATAGACGGTCCACCTCCGGTTACTTCACCTTCGTTGGAGGGAACTTAGTGACTTGGAAAAGCAAGAAATAGAAGGTGGTGGCACTATCCAGTGCGGAGGCAGAGTTCAGAGGAATCAAAAGTGGGTTGACGGAATCACTTTGGCTAAGGAGATTGAAGATAGAAATTGGCTTTCAACCTCAGAAAAGCCAATTGTATTGTGACAATAAGGCGGCAATAAGCATTGCGGAAAATCCGGTGCAACACGATAGAACCAAACATGTGGAAGTCGACAGACACTTCATCAAGGAGAAAATTGAGAAAGGAATCGTGGAATTTCCATTTGTGAGGTCAGAGGATCAGTTGGCGGACATTCTCACCAAAGCAGTCAGTTCTAGGAATTTTGAAGATGCGTTGAGCAAGCTAAGTATTGGTGACCCCACTACTAAGCTTGAGGGGAAGTGTTAGAATGGAAAGATTTCATCAAATCAATTAAGATGATTTGTGGGAATCAATCTAGAAGATTGGTAGTATAATTGTCGTAGAATAGATTGGTATTATTTATTCTAGATAGGAAACCTTCCTTGTGTACAAATGTATTGAACCTCTATATAAGAGGAGTATTATACAATGAATAAAAACACAATAGTAAAAGTAAAATTCTCCCATGTCCATTGATCGTGTAATGTTTAACAAATAATTCAGGCCAACTAGTGGATTTCGAGTTGAAATGACATATCTAGTGAAACACATTCTCTTCTAGTGGAGTATATGCTAGTTTTTGTATTGTCACTGTGACTGCGGAAAAATCTTCATATGTATATTCAGGAAATCAATTGCGTGCTTTCTTTTGGTTGGGTGTTCCATTTTTCACAATTTGATAAGAAATGAATTTCTATTTCTATTGTCACTTGGAATATTCAAAATAAAGTTGGTGCCTTGCTGGTAAACTAAAAGTTGGTGCATCAATTTGGTGTCTTTTTCTCCTCCTCCTCTTCTTTCTTCTTATTTTTTCTTTCCAAATGTGAATTTGAAATCGAATTAATTTAAATTATTGCAAAATTATATTTTTTGTTAGATTGATATATTTATATTTGTTATTCTCTTTTATATACCTAGGAATCTAAGGTTCCAAATTAAAGAGTGATTTTTTAAATTAAATTTGAAATTATCTAATTTGTATCAAAATTATAATCACTTTTAATAATATTAATAAAATATTCAAAACATTATTATGTTATAATTGAATAATGTTATACTAATAAAGTAATCATGTAAAATCATTAATAATCACAAATAACTTTATACATCAGTGAAAAGAGCATACTTAATTAATTGTCGATTGATTATTTATAAATCAAAATTTCTTATTTGTGTTAATTTATTTGGGATTATAAGTGGCATTAATCTTCAATTAATCTAATTAATGATCTAATTTTCTTAACTTATTATCATTTTTAAAATCTTAAGATTAATTTGATTTCAAATTCATATTTTAGAAAGAAAATACTAATAAAACTAAAGAAGAACAAGAAAAATGAAAAAAATAGAAAAAATAAAGAAACCGAAATCAAAATCACAAATTATGTACCCAATAAATTACTCCATTTGTCCCACAATAAGAGTCCTATTTTCTGTATGTCCTACAATAAGAGTCATATTTCACTTTTATCATAAATGGTAAATAGGACTCATATTCCACCAACATATTCTTCTCACATTTTATTTTAAAACTAATATAAGTGAGACCTCTATTTCACTAACTTATTCAACCTACTTTTCTTTAAATTTTTTAAAACATGTGCCGAAACCAAATAGGACTCCTATTGTGGGACGAAGAGAGTATCTAATATAATTTCAAGTAGTAAATAGGACTCCTATTGTGGGATGAAGAGAGTATCTAATATAATTTCAAGTAGTAACATTTATTTTTTTTTGTGATTACCAAGGATATCTGCCAGTGGACCCAGCGACTATTTCACGCGTTGATTTGTTGCCATCTCAATGGATATGACAGTGTTGCTCTATACCCAATTAATGCAATGATCGATCCTCTAACCACTTGGTTAAAGATGAACGAGTCTTATTCCACTCAACTACACCCCTTGCATTTTTTCAAATAACATTTAAATGACATGTTAGGGAATTTATTCAATGGACATGTAAAAGTGAAAATATAAAAACATGTCGCGGTAGTTTAAAATTGCCTCAAATTTGGCCCACGAAATATTAAAACTCACCTTGCACCAAAAAATGTTAGAACTGAATTTTCATGAACTATTTTTACAGTTCACTCATATGCATAATACACACAGAAATGCAATATGTGAGTTATTAGATTTTGTACTATATATATATGAGTTCCTATACGATAATGTTGTATGCAGGGGTATATGTTTGGGTACTTAATTATGTAATTACGTGGAATGTGAAAATGTATAAATATGTTCTTCACATGATCATGGCAATTTTTAGTCCCAATTCCCAAAAGACTGAAAAGGTGCAAAAATACCTTAAATACAAATACATCAAAGTCAAGAGACTTACCATGATAATTTTCCAAGGACAAGTAACATATAAAGTTAAATAACTATATATGTAATTTACTCTTAAATACTCCTACGTACAGTACATTATTATTTTTATTAATATAATAGATAAATGAATCAAGAAATTCAAATTCCCTATGTAAATATTCTAAATTTCAAAACATACCTTAAAATTTATCAAAATGTATTTATATTAACATCTTAAAACATATCAATATTTACTTATTTAGGTATAATTAACCTGCTCTTATACTCCATATTAAATTATGCAACAACTGAATACACTACAAAAAACTTATCTTTTAATAACATAAAAATTGAGACATAATGATTATCGTTTGAAATTTTTTAAAAATAATCTTAATTTAGGACGTTAAAGAAAGCATCAATATGTTGAGGATAAATTATCTTAATTTTTTTGCTTTTTAAGACGTTTTTATTCGTGTCCCTTAATTTTAGTTGAGACATCAACAATAAGAAGACTTTATGAAGCGTTGGTGGTATACCTAGACACACAAATTAGCGTCTTTAATAACATTAAAAAATGTCTTTAGCATTTTTTTTGTAGTGATGTCAACACGTTATTTTATCCAATGTCATATTTTATAGCATTTTATATTGTTAGTACTTATTTTATTTGAGTTTAGCCATGTAGTAATTTATATATTGTATTATGAATAATAAGATTTTTAAGAATAAATTATACTCCTACATATTAAATTTTAATATATCTGGCTTTAGTTCGATTAACCTGAATATCGATGTATTTTTGAAATTTAAACATTTAGTATTAGAGGTAGAAAATTTCTGATGTATTCACCAATTGAGATCTCTATATATACTAACATGACTACGTGAGTGCCTTGCTCATAAAGGTGATGACAAGGGTTTCTTATGCTAGCCGAATTATTGGAACCGGCCAGCGGTGAATCGGCGAAAAAATCGGCGTGGGCTAGCCGATTTGAGGGCGCTGGCCGCCATTGTGGCATGCCGATCGGCCAGCGCCCAATTTTCGTTTTTTTTTTATTTTTTTTTTGAAAACCTATATATACGCGATTTTAGTTTCATTTTCATTTGCACCACTTGTTTTAATGAGTTTTCTCTCTCTCTAAATTTCTGTACAAGAGCAACCTCGAGCGATGAGTGACGCGGGTGGTAGTGGTCGGGATGCCGAGGAGTATGAACGGCGGATGAATGAGGCTATGGAGGCCTACATGAACCGCGAGATAGAGCGGTACATGCGAAGGGTCGAACAGCAGACGGTACCTCGCCCTCCACCAGTTGTCCACCGCTGACTGAAAGTACGTGGATGTGTTCACGGTGCGCACAGAAGGAAATAAACAGGTTCCCTTGGTCCAGCAAATCCACTAGATCACGCGGTCTAGGAACTCGTTGGTCGTAGAAAATCCTGGTCGTCGGACACACAGAGCACTTCTTTCAAAAACCCTCAACCACTTTACTAAACCTAGTATAGGGAAGTAGGGATCGATCCCACAGAGAAGGATGCGTAATAATCATGTTCAAGGATTTGGACTTGTTTTTGGTGTTGGCTGCTGCCACGCATTTTTCTTGGGTTGAGGAAAACAAATTAAACTTGACTTGGGAATCTTAAAACTCCTACGCTAATAGCTAGACTTAGGCGAAATAACAAGAGAACGTTGCAAGAAAATTAACTGCTCAATCACCAGATCTAAGAAAACTACTTTAATTACCTAGACCTAGGAAACAAACTGACTGTGGGGACCATGACTGAAAAAGCAGGGTACGGACGAAAAGCTGGCAGAATAACTAACTCGGGTACTAACTAACAGCGACATCATCATCTTCAACCAAATTGCGTAAAAAAAACTCATAAGAAAAACAACATGAACGAAATCAGAGCAAAGCAAACTAAATCTAAATCAAATTGATGCATAACAATGAAGAACTGAACGGATCTACAGATGCTAGACGAAGTAAAACAGGAAACAAGCAGAAAACTCAAATCCATCTAACAACTTCCTTTTCTCACTTCGGATCCAACCTCAGACGCTAAATCCACTCCGGATCCAAGCGTCCGACACAAACTCCTCCCAACAAAAACACTTCATCACTTCAGATTTAAACAACAACCTCCAATCAGTCAATAAACCACAGATCTATCACCAAATTCCCAGATCGAGCACCACAACATCAAAATAAAACAGAGATCGACATAATACTTGTTAAAATAAACTCTCAGCAGCAAGATCTACGTAAATCAACTCAAAATATCACAACTAAACGCAAACCAACAGATGCGAAAAGATAACAAGTAACATCAACAGCCAAGTCGACTCCCGAAAGTGAAGTTCGACCGCAAAAGTGCAAAACAACTGAAATTAAAAGAGATTGTATCTTCGTCCACACGCGGACGATGTTGCAACTGAGACCTTCTAAAGAAATGAACCCTTTCGTAACCCTAACTACCCGAAATCTCCCATTCCCAAGTGTGTGTTATGTGTGTGAGCTAAAAGAGAGTGAAAAAAGTGATATCCTTGTGCGTTGCATGCTCTTCTATTTATAGGCGTTGGAGTGGGGTCCAGCGAGGTATAGATAGACTTTGTTGCCCTCAGCCACTGACTCCCTCCGCCACGCCTTCTTTTCTTTTGAATTCTGCTCACTTCACTTCATGCCTTTGCTAGACCGTTTCCTTCAGCATTCCCTCGATCTAGCGATTTTATCACACACCTGGCTTAGGAAACATGTTAGACCCAGCAAATTGTAACGTTTTTTACCATATAACCGATGCATGAAATTAGCCTTATCAAACTGCTCACACTTAAACCATACTTGTCCTCAAGTATAAAGACAAGCAAAGAAAAAGAACAAGGCGAATTTCAAGCAAGGTTATCTCCTGACTGACTCCTTGGACTCTAGACACAATTAAAATCTTAAAAAGTGTAAGAAAAAACATACAAACACGTAAACACATATACATGAGCTAGCTTCAACTTTTAGGCATCCGTCCCCACAAGATTAAGGTCAATTCAATAGGTTGCACTCCTCCAAATAGGCCATTTCCCTTCCTTTACCCAGCCAATCTGTCAGCTTGTCAAGATAGCCTTTTACTTACCCGATTGTTGGATTCACTCGATCACTCATTCCTCACCAGGGATGTTAGGATCGATTCTCTCTTAAGTTAATGCTACACCACTGAAGCGTCGGGTTATGAGAGTTCCTCCCTTTCCTGGGTCAGGCTATTATCATTCCTGCCTTCTAGACAACTTTCCTCTGGACTTCGTCCAACTTATTCCTCCTTTTTTATATATGTTTTTTCCTTTTTTTCCCTTTTATATATATATATATATATATATATATATATATATATTTTATTTTTTTTTTCTTTTCCTCCCTGGACTTCGTCCAGCTTATTCCTTCATTCCTCCTCTCTTCTGGACTTCGTCCAGCTTATAACACCTTACCCTGGACTTCGTCCAGCTTATACCTTCATAACCCAATTTCCCATTTTTTTCCTCCTTCACAACTCTTCTCCCTAAACATTCAGTGGCGGCCCTTAAACATGTGTTAGCTCGAAGTTATTTAAGGCTTATAACTCACTATTATAGTAGGGCTTCACAACTGAATAAGTAGAGGCATCCTCCATCGTTCTCGCTTCACTCAGATTAACTAGGCTTATTACAGGAAAAATCTTCTAAGTTGAAATGCCTCATATCTTCAATTACTTTCACTAAGGGAATCATGCCGTATTATATTCACTGGCTCATGCGACAAAACTTAGACTTACAGACTCTTAACATGCAGAAAAAGTAATGCATTGACTCCTCTCCCCCTCCCACTTCACTCAAGCTTGTCCCCAAGCCATCGTCGTGAAGGGGGAAAACAGAGAGATCAATGCAAAACAACAAAACAGGTTACAAAACAGAACTTCTCACACTTAGACCAAGCATTGGGCTTAAGTGGGAGAAAAACACAATAAAACAGAAAACACAAACTTCTCACACTTAGACCAAGCATTGGGCTAAGTGTGAGAAAAGCACAATAAAACAGAAAATACAAACTTCTCACACTTAGACCACGCAGGGGGTTAAGTGGGAGAAGACACAAACAATTATAAAACACACATAGGTAACAGAAATAAAATAAAAAAAACTAAAAGAATGAAAATTAAAAGTTACTTGGTCATGGGATGGTGATTCACTTCTGGGGCTGGCTTCCACGAGAGACAGACTGGGGTGGGATTCCGGGTCGGGTCATTCTTACTTTCTTCTTTGCTGGCTGCTCCAGCTCTTCCTCCTCCTGTGCTGTTTGTTCGAGTACTGGCTTCCTCACTATAGACTTTAATTTAGATGGGGCTGGAACTTGTTTGGGAACGGCCGGGGAGATCAACTGCTTGAGCGATTGCTGCGGTTGCCTGACAGAGGGACTGCTCTGAATGGGCTGCTTGACTTCACTGCTGGACCCAGGAGTTGCCTTCGACTGGGTCAAGGGGAGCGTCTGCTGCATCCACTTCAACATTTTCATTGAAAGCTCCACCGCTTCCGTCATTCGCTCATTTTGTTTGGCGCACTTCACCGCCAAATCTGCAATGTTGCCCCTCAGGGTCTTCACTTCCTCCCGATTCCCAAACAATTCCTTTCTGATCCCACCAAGTTCCTTTATCATTTCCCTCCTCATTGATTGCATTTCCTTCTTCACATCCTGGACTTCCTTGCGCAGTTCTTCAACCTCTTCACTTGGCATGGCTTCCTCGACTTCCTCAGGCTCTGCTTTAACCTTATCCCCTAACGAGTAGAAGAGGGTCTTGGCGCCATGAGTTTGCAGTAACCCCTTGTTGAAGAAATAATCAACACTGAACACCTCCGGGGGTTCGCACATGAATACCAAAGTAGCGGTCTTGGCAATTTTCATTTCTATGTTCCGCTGGAGGAAAGCGCCGAGGAGGTGGCAGGTGTACATATGACGCGCAGGGTTGCTCGTCATTTGGTGGCATGCCTGCGCCAGCCAATATCCTAGGTGCACCTTTACACCTTTCGCCATGCACCATGTGAAGTAGAGGTCGGTGGTTGTAAGAGCTGAATTAGCGGTACCCATCAAGTTGTAACTGACAAACATCTGAGCAAAGTGGAGAATTCGGTCTTCAATGTGGGAGGCCTTGGAGTAGCTGGACTTAAAGGTCCCCGCCTTGGGGTGCGTGATCAGTTTCCATGCCGTTTGCACCTTGAAACCGGGTGTGTTCTTCGGCACTCCAACCATCCTGTCATTCCATGCCCCCTCTTCATCCTCGGCTTGGGTAAACAACCCCATCCGCAGAGACCATTCCCGAATGCTCATCTCATACTCTTCATTAAAAAGCCTGAACGTTATAGAATCCGCGTCGAGATCAGTGGTGTTCTTCAAACGAAAGGTGGAGAAAAACTCCCTTGCTAGATCCACTGGCACCTTTTCCTGGCTGTGCTGCAGCAACCACTCAAATCCAATCGAATGGATACAGGCGCGGAACTCCTTGTCACATGCAATCATTTTAAGCTCCCTTGAGCTGTACTGCTTCCCCGACTTGGCCATCTTCCCGGCGCCACATCGTTCCTTGTACACTGCGGTCCTCTTCTGATCTTCGAACTGCCTCATCTCCTCCAGCAGTTCTTTAGTCAACCAAATCTCTGGACGTCCTGGAATAGGCTCCTCTTCGGCTTCTTCAGAGTCATAGATGGGCTCAGAAATGGGTTCATCTTGTTCCTCGACAGAGGGATCCTCGGTTATAGGGGAAAGGGTCTCCTCGACCTCCTTGACGGAGGGAGCTTTCCTTGACCGAGTAGATGAGGTCGCCGCCGCCTTTCCTTTCCTCGCCCTTTCCTTGGCCAGGCGGCGTTCCTCTGCCTCCGCAGCATCAGGAACTAAGTCATCGACCTCATCGAGGAGACTCCTCCTGGTGCGCCTCCTTTCTGCCCTCTCATCTATCTTTGGTACATCTTCCTCCCGGTCATCAACCAGGTCCACAATCAAGTGTAGCCCCTCCACAACGGGCTCCGGTTCTCTAGTCATCTGTAATTCTTCCATCAATTTTCCTGGGGTTTCCCCCTCGCCATCCAACATCGGGGTTGCCCCCTCAATATAAATGGGGTTCTCCCCCCTGACATCTCCTGGGATTGCCCCCTCTTCCATGGGTTCAGGGGTTGCGCCCCTGAAATCAGTTGGGGTCTCGTCCCCAAAGTCCATAGGGGTTTCCCCCTCAGCAACATTCTCCACAATAGGGGGTTTCCACCTCAGCAACTTTCTCCAAAATAGGGGTTTCCCCCTCAGCAACTACATCTACAACAGGGGTTTCCCCCTCACAAACTTCCCTACCTTCAAGATTAGGGTTCTCATTTTCTTGCTTTTCTGTCCCCACCATGGTTTCGTCGTTCGTCAATCCGTCACCCCCCGGCCGTTCTTCCACCGCCACCTCTTTCTCTGCCACTTGTGAAGCGGTTTCTGCATGTTGAGATCCAGAATCGTGCGACCTTTCTTCACGAATATCCGCCGGTTGTGCAGCCGAATCGACCGGAATCGTCAGTGGTGGTATGACCGGCGCTGACGGCATCAGGCTAGCGGCGAACAAGGCATACACTTCTTTTGCTTTCTCGACGCTCCCCAATTTCTGCGTCAATTCCGCCAACAGGGTTGGGTCGTACATCGTGCTTTGTGAACTTCCGGTGAGTTGGGTTGAATCCATCACTGCAGATCTGAAATCGGGCAAAAAAAACTGGACTGAATTTGGGTTAGGGTTTCTATTTTAGAGAGAGACAACGAAAGTAGAGAGAAGGGAGAGTAAATCAGATTTCGTCGATTTGGGATTATTGGAGAGAGAAAGACGACCGTTGCTTTTCTTATGAAAAGATGGTGCGGTTGCTGGCGTGGTGTAAGAAACCGTACAACTTCCAGAAATATCGGCCAGATTTTGAATTTCAAAATATCTTTTTCCCTCCTTGACCCCTTCCTCCAGGCTTCCCTTGACTTCTCCCTTTAGGTTCTTCTCTAGTTGATTCCCTTGACCATGTCCTATATAAAAAAAATGAAGGTTCCAAACTCCTAGGTCAAGGTTAGAGTATAAAATATCGGTTTCCTTCTGAGTCTGGTGCTTCGAAAATATTTTTGGATTTTCTAAGTTTGAAAAGTAATTAAACTATTTACACAATTTTTAGAGTATTCCCGAGATTCCCTGGTTCAGTTTGTATTTTCAAAATTGTTAACCTACTACTTGATCCAGGAATTCATCGGGAATATCCCCTCGTCTGTTTAGGCGATAGTAGGGAGTGCATGTAGTGGAACTTCGTCCACAACACACAACTCGGAATTATCCCTATAGACTTTCACTCTATGACCATTGACAAGGAAAGAAACAGAGTTCGGGGCACTTCCCTGGATCTCCACTGCTCCGTTTGCTCAGATGCCGATGATGGTATATGCGCCGATCCATTTAGACTTCAATTCACCTGGCATTAGCTTGAACCGGGACTGGAAAAGGAGCACTTTCTATCCCACATGAAGTTTCTTGACCCGGAGATTCTTATCATGCCATAACTTCGTCCTTTCTTTGTACCACATGGCAGACTCAAATGACTCCAGCCGAAGTTCCTCCAATTCTTGCAATTGTAACTTCCGCTCTTCTTCGCAAGCTATCGGTTTCATGTTCAGTTCTTTCACTGCCCAGTACGCCTTGTGCTCAATCCCAACAGGCAAGTGACACATCTTGCCAAACACAAGTCTGTAAGGCGACATTCTAATAGGCGTTTTAAAAGCAGTTCTGTAAGCCCACAATGCGTCTCCGAGCCTCTTGCTCCAGTCCTTCCTTGACGGATTAACTGTTTTCTCCAATATCGCCTTGATCTCGCGATTAGAAATCTCCGCCTGGCCATTAGACTGAGGGTGGTATGGAGTCGACACTCTATGGTGAACACCATATTTCTTCATCAAAGCCTCGATGGTGCGATTACAGAAATGAGTTCCCTGATCCGAGACGATGGCCCGAGGAACTCCATATCTGTTGAAAATATTGGCCTTCAAAAATTTTGCTACCTCCATCGATTCGCATGTTGTGGTGGCCTTAGCTTCTATCCACTTAGACACATAGCCCACTGCAACCAATATATACGTGTTCCCACAAGACGATGGGAACGGTCCCATAAAGTCCATTCCCCACACATCAAAAATTTCGCACACGATCACCGGGACCTGAGGCATCTCGTCTCTCCTTGAAATTCCCCCCGTCTGCTGGCACCTCTCGCAACATTGGAAGAAATCAAAGGCATCCCTATTTAGCGTCGGCCAATAAAAACCGTTGTCCAAGACCTTCCTCGCTGTCTTCCTTGGTCCAAAGTGGCCTCCACATGCTAAGGTGTGGCAATGAATTAACACATCTCTTTGTTCCCATTCGGGAATGCAGCGTCTAATCACTTGATCTGAGCACATTTTCCACAGGTAAGGGTCGTCCCAAAAGTAATATTTAGCTTCACTCCTAATTTTCATCCTCTGGGCCCGGGAAACTTCGCCTGAACTTGGCATCTCTCCCGTGACCAAGTAGTTGGCTAAATCAGCAAACCACGGTTCTGCATTTAGTGTGTGCTTCCCCTTATCCGATTCCCCTAGACCGGTCAGAGCCAAAACTGCTTCCCAGTTAGGTGGTCTAGGAAATTTCTCCAGAAGGTACAAATGCTCCTCGGGGAAGGCATCGGGTATGACCTCTTTTGTTTCCCCCTGATGTATTCTGCTCAAGTGATCAGCTACTCTATTCTCCGTTCCTCTTTAGTCTCTTACTTCCCAATCAAACTCCTGCAAGAGTAACACCCAACGGATTAATCTCGGCTTAAACTCTTTCTTAGACAGCAAGTACTTAATCGCCGCGTGATCCGTGAAGAATATAACCCTCGACCCAAGGAGATACGGTCGAAATTTTTCAAACGAGTATACGACCGCCAACATTTCCTTCTCCGTGGTGTCATAATTTTTCTGAGCCTGATTCAGCGTCTTGGAAGCATAGAAGATCACATAGCTTTTTCCATCAATTTTCTGTCCTAGGACAGCTCCCACAGCAAAATCGCTCGCATCACACATTATCTCGAAAGGATGGCTCTAGTCTGGTGCCCTGATAATCGGTGTTGATACTAACATGTCCTTAAGCAACTGGAACGTCCTTTCGCATCCTTCGTCAAAGACGAATTCCACATCATTATGTAACAACCGAGTGAGTGGTTGCGCGATTTTTGCAAAATCCTTGATAAACCTCCTATAGAACCCTGCATGGCCTAGGAAGCCTCTCACCTCTTTTTGGTTCGTAGGGTATGGTAATTTTGATATCACATCCACCTTTGCTTTGTCTACTTGAATACCTCTCTCAGAAACCACGTGACCCAGGACAATGCCTTCAGTCACCATGAAATGGCATTTCTCGAAATTCAACACTAAATGCTTCTCTTGGCATCTCTGTAACACTAGATCAAGGCTGGCTAAACAAGTATCAAATGAGTTCCCATATACGGTGAAATCGTCCATGAATATCTCAATGCATACTTCCAACAGATCCGAGAAAATGCTCATCATACACCGTTGAAAAGTTCCCGGTGCATTACACAATCCAAACGGCATTCTTCGGTATGCATAGGTACCAAAGGGGCACGTGAATGTGGTTTTCCCTTGGTCCTCTGGATTAACGTAAATTTGGAAATAGCCGTTGTATCCATCAAGGAAACAAAAGTATTGTTTGCCAGCCAGTCTTTCTAGCATCTGATCAATGAAAGGTAGGGGAAAATGATCCTTCTTTGTGGCTTCGTTCAACTTCCTGTAGTCGATGCACATCCTCCATCCTGTCACTAGTCTGGTGGGTACCAACTCATTCCTTTCATTCTTAACAACCTGTATTCCAGATTTTTTTGGTACCATATGGACAGGACTGACGCACTCACTATCAGGAATGGAGTAGATAATCCCTAGAGCAAGCAATTTTAACACCTCCTTTAGGACCTCCTCTCGCATGTTCGGGTTCAGTTTCCGTTGTGCATCTCGATGAGCCTTCGCACTTTCTTCTAAACGAATGTGGTGCATACAAAGATCCGGACTTATTCCCACCAAATCTGAGAGAGTCCATCCTATTGTTTTCTTGTTTCTTTTGATGACTTCTAATAACTCCTTCTCTTGCTCCTTGGTCAGGTTGTTGTTGACTATTACCGGAAATGTCCCATCCTCCTCCAAGTAAGCGTACTTGAGGCCTGGTGGAAGTGTCTTCAGCTCCTTTCTTGTTCCATTCGTCTCCTAGGGCAAGGGATTTTTGTCCGCAATTTCTGGTGATGCCTCCTTCCCAGACCCAGGAGATGTTTCCAGACTAGCCACGTGAGCTAATCCCTTAGATTTGGCTGACTCAGGACTTCTGCAGAATTCCATAATGGCCTCCGTGAGTTCTTCATCTGTCAATTCCGCCGTGTTCATTGTTGCACACCATCCTACAACTTCTCTGTCAATCGAATGACTCAACCCCGAGTTGTCGATTTGTTCCTGTATCAATTCCGTCTCAAGATACTCTTGGACTAAAGGGTTAATAACATCAATAGCATAGAGATTCTCAACATCTAAAGGCCTTTTCATCCCCTCATCTATGCTAAAGGTATACTTTTCCCCGTTATAGTCCAAGCAAATTGTTCCATCAAAGACATCGATAATGGTCTTAGCGGTACGCAAAAATGGTCTCCCTAAAAGTACCCCACTGGACTCAGCAGACTCATTATCATTCATCTTGATCACATAAAAATCAGCAGATATAGAAAATCACGCACTTTGACTATAACATTTTCCAACACTCCTTCAGGGCAGATGCAAGTTCTATCTGCTAACTGGATCACTACCTTGGTAGCAACCATTCTCACCCCAGTCAACTTCTTATAGATTGAAAGCGGTAAAACATTTATTGACGCCCCTAGATCACACATAGCATGCTCGACCTTGATATCCCCTAGAGAGATGGGTAATGTGAACATACTTGGGTCAGTGCATTTTGTGGGCATCCTTCTCTTTTGTATCACAGCAGACACAGTCTCCCCGATCACAATCTTCCCATCTGGCTTGGTCTTCCCTGTAATAAACTCCTTGATAAACTTGCTGAAGGCAGGCATTTTAAGGGCTTGCAAGAATGACAGGTTGATTTCCAACTTGATAAAAATCTCCATGAGATCCTCTTTATCATCCTTCTTCTTCTTCGCTTCCCCTCGGTATGGAAATAGTTTTGCTCGCTTTACTGCATTTGTGGAAGTCCCAGCCTAGGTTTCATCAACTCCCTTGTTTCCTTCCTTGCTCACTTCTTCCGATTCTTGGTCTAGGAAGAATGGGTATCTCGGTCGAGGTAGGGACCCCCCTAAATCTCCTTTCTGGAGGTCATCTTGAACAAGGCTTTCCCTGGGTCTAGGGTTATCCCCTTGATACATCTGGCCTTTTTGTCCTCCACTAACCTGCACAGGTACTTCCTCGTCAATCTCCACAGTCGGCCCTTCATAACCCCGCCCAGATCTCAAGGTGATTTGACTAATGTTTACTCGGTCTGGCGGTTTGACGGTGGCAGAAAGTTTCCCTTCATTCCCTCGCATCTCATTCAAGGAAACTGCGATCTGGGACAGTTGCTTTGCCATCATGTCCATGGCAGCCTTATGTTCAGACTGAGCGTCTTGCAATTTGTGCACCACGTCATTGTTGGAGTGCAGGTTACTCTGCATGAACTGCTGTGAATTCACTAGATCATGTACCATGTCGTCCAAACTCCTCTGTGGTCTGCAGTTAAATTGACCAGAATTTGGTCCTTGACCTTGGTTCTGACGATAGTTACCTTGATGATCGTTGTATTGGTTGTTAGACCCTTGATTTCCCTGATGGTTGTTGTACTGGCTACCAGACCCTTGATTCCCTTGATGATTTGGTTGGGAATTCTGGTAGTTCCCTTGGTTATTCCTCTGATGAGGTGGCACATAGGAGCTCCCTGGGTTGTTCTGATTCCTATTTCCCCAATTAGTATGGTCCTGATTCCTGTACCCCAGCTGCAATTGCCCCTCTTGACCTTTCCCTTACCAGTTGGACTGCCTCTCCGAAGGGTGTGCATAATTCGTGAGCTAAAGTGGGGGTGGCTGGCCTTGATCATGGTCAGTCCATCTGAAGTTTGGGTGAGTCCTCCGTGGAGCGTCCATCTGTCTTCCTTGGTTCCAACTTCCGTCGGGATTCCAACTTCCCATCAAATTTGCCTGAGCTTGACACTCCCCTTCGCAGGGCTGACTGTAGTATGGTTGAAGTTGCCTTTCCTCCTGACCATGGGGTTTCTCAATTTCCACTGGAGCATGCGGATTGTATTTCTCAATTGCATTTAGCAAGGCCTTTTCCAGTTTATCGATCCTATCTTCCACCTTCTTGTCTTCTTGTTCCATCACTGCATTGGCTGATCCTCTCCTCAATATGCTTCGTGGGTTATCATAGGCCTTCTTCGCCTCGATCAGCCTTCCCAAGGTTTTCCGAGCTTCACTTGCCTTATTCTTGGTAAAATTTCCCCCGCTCGAGGAGTTCATCAAGTCCTTTGATTCAGGGTTTGCACCTTCGTAGAACAGATAGTAAGTCTCCGCTTCTATCATCCTGTGGTTCGGACAAGCATCCAGCAGCCCCTTGAAACGGGACTAATAAGAACTCAGAGACTCATCGTATTCTTGTTTGCACTCCTGAATCTCCTTCTTCAAGGCATTCATCTTGTTGGATGGAAAAAAGTAATCCAGAAACTCTAGTTTAAAATCCTTCCACGTGTTGATCGAGTCCGGTGAGAGCCTTAGCAGCCAAGTGTTCGCCTCCCCTTTGAGAGCAAACGGAATTGCTCGAAGATGGTAGTCCTCCTCTGTTGCCTCGTTGGGTCGCTTGTGAACGCTGCATAGTTTACTTAACTCGTTCAAAAATTCATAGGGGCATTCGTTCCTACGCCCAGAGAAAGTGGGTAGAACTCCAAATACATTCGTCTCGATATCGATCGACCTCCGCCGTGGGTTCGACACTATAGCATGAGCGGGTTCACCGTCAAGATGTGCGGTAAGCGACCCTATTTCCGGATCAGGGTCTACTAGATGAGCCATATTCGGGTCTTCCTCCTCCTCGGTCTCGGAATGCTCTGGTTCTGTTGACGACTTCGGGTTCTCCTCTGTCGACGAATTCCACTCTTTTTCACTCTCTGACTCGAACGGGAATGGATCCTCCGTCCTCAATCCTGATCTGGTGGTGATGGTAGATGTAGATTCCTTGACTCGCCACCTGTATTGGCCACTCCCTGACCCAGATGAGCTTGCCCAACTTCCAGAATGGAAGCCTGCGTTCATAAACTGTCAAGGAGAAAGAAAATAACAGAAATTAAAATATTTACACCAGATCCTTAAACGAAATAACAATAAACGCCATCCTTCCCCGGCAACGGCGCCATTTGAAAGTACGTGGATGTGTTCACGGTGCGCACAGAAGGAAATAAACAGGTTCCCTTGGTCCAGCAAATCCACTAGATCACGCGGTCTAGGAACTCGTTGGTCGTAGAAAATCCTGGTCGTCGGACACACAGAGCACTTCTTTCAAAAACCCTCAACCACTTTACTAAACCTAGTATAGGGAAGTAGGGATCGATCCCACAGAGAAGGATGCGTAATAATCATGTTCAAGGATTTGGACTTGTTTTTGGTGTTGGCTGCTGCTACGCATTTTTCTTGGGTTGAGGAAAACAAATTAAACTTGACTTGGGAATCTTAAAACTCCTACGCTAATAGCTAGACTTAGGCGAAATAACAAGAGAACGTTGCAAGAAAATTAACTGCTCAATCACCAGATCTAAGAAAACTACTTTAATTACCTAGACCTAGGAAACAAACTGACTGTGGGGACCATGACTGAAAAAGCAGGGTACGGACGAAAAGCTGGCAGAATAACTAACTCGGGTACTAACTAACAGCGACATCATCTTCTTCAACCAAATTGCGTAAAAAAAACTCATAAGAAAAACAACATGAACGAAATCAGAGCAAAGCAAACTAAATCTAAATCAAATTGATGCATAACAATGAAGAACTGAACGGATCTACAGATGCTAGACGAAGTAAAACAGGAAACAAGCAGAAAACTCAAATCCATCTAACATTTTCCTTTTCTCACTTCGGATCCAACCTCAGACGCTAAATCCACTCCGGATCCAAGCGTCCGACACAAACTCCTCCCAACAAAAACACTTCATCACTTCAGATTTAAACAACAACCTCAAATCAGTCAATAAACCACAGATCTATCACCAAATTCCCAGATCGAGCACCACAACATCAAAATAAAACAGAGATCGACATAATACTTGTTAAAATAAACTCTCAGCAGCAAGATCTACGTAAATCAACTCAAAATATCACAACTAAACGCAAACCAACAGAAGCGAAAAGATAACAAGTAACATTAACAGCCAAGTCGACTCCCGAAAGTGAAGTTCGACCGCAAAAGTGCAAAACAACTGAAATTAAAAGAGATTGTATCTTCGTCCACACGCGGACGGTGTTGCAACTGAGACCTTCTAAAGAAATGAACCCTTTCGTAACCCTAACTACCCCAGATCTCCCATTCCCAAGTGTGTGTTATGTGTGTGAGCTAAAAGAGAGTGAAAAAAGTGATATCCTTGTGCGTTGCATGCTCTTCTATTTATAGGCGTTGGAGTGGGGTCCAGCGAGGTATAGATAGACTTTGTTGCCCTCAGCCACTGACTCCCTCCGTCACGCCTTCTTTTCTTTTGAATTCTGCTCACTTCACTTCATTCCTTTGCTAGACCGTTTCCTTCAGCATTCCCTCGATCTAGCGATTTTATCACACACCTGGCTTAGGAAACATGTTAGACCCAGCAAATTGTAACGCTTTTTACCATATAACCGATGCATGAAATTAGCCTTATCACTGACTCATGCTAAATTTGCAATAAATATGTCACCCACAAGTGTATGGGGTAAGTAGCACGTGGCAAGTTGAAATTATCGATCCTCGAAGACTAAATGCCGGCTTGAGTACTATGATGCAACTTTGAACACTATCTAGACTAATAGAAGGGGTTTTTGGGTTTTTCTTAACTAAGATCAAAGAACAAGTAAACAAATAGCAAATTAGGAAAATAAAGCAAATAAAAGGTAGAATTCACTCAAATTGAGAAGGTAGGGATATGGATCCGTTGGTATGGATCACGGGTGTTCACCTAGGAATCATGCTCATCTAAATGGCCTTATGTGTGGCTAGGAAGGTCGGGTTAATTGGTTAGACCCCCTCTCGGGTGCACCTAACGCGTTGATCGGCCTCTAATGCCGAAGTCTCCTCCCTACACTTCGAAACCGACTCCTAAAACCTACGGACCCAAACCCTCTCTCTAGCTATGCCTCTCTCGAGCACATACAACGCATGGAGTTGTTGGTTATTTAACAATCTAATCAAGCATCTCTCAATGACAATAATTAGAATAAGACATATCCAATTGGTAGCTAATCAATTAGACAATGAAAAAGCACAATAACCAACAAAGCCACCACAAAAGATATAGATAAGCATAAATCAAGGTTTAACCCATGGATTCCATACAAACTTCATCAATATCCCTAATAAAGACTTAGCCACTCATAGTGGAAGCTAAGACAAAGGAAAATACAAAAACATCAAAGGAAAACATAGTAAGAAAAGATAAGAGAACTCTCTAAGGTGGACTTGATGTTGGGGAGAATCTTTCTTCTTCAATCTCTTGAAGATGGAAGCCTCCTTGCCTTCAATCCTCTTGGATCTCTCGATTTTTCTCTCAATTTGCAGTGTGGGAACCCCTTTTATATTTGAAGCTGTCAAAAACACCCGACCGGGTGATTTGCAGGTGGCAAAACACCCGAACGGGTTTTCCGAGAATGGAAAACACCCGGTCGGGTTTCTTCTCTGGAATCAGTCATTTGCTCCATTTTGCTCCGTTTTGACCTGTTTTTACTTCAAAACTCCGACAAACTCATTACTTCATCTAATTGATGACTATATGAGTGAAAACCTATTATAAACACCTTAATTCAACAAAAACATGGGTTAAACACCTCTAAGACCATCCTAAACTATGAGTTTGTCAACCGCCGAACAGTGATTGATCGGGATCACGTAGCTGCACATCAGCGGCTATATGACGACTACTTCGCTCCGAACTCGCGGTTTCCAGCAAACATGTTCAGGCGGTGTTTTAGAATGCGGAGGGAGTTGTTTATGCGTATCGTTGACGCTTTGGAGCGTCGATATCTTTATTTCCGCTTCAGGCACCATGCGGCTGGCAGACCCGGCCACACCCCTATTCAAAAGTGCACGACGGCAATCAGGCAGTTGGCCTACGGAGGCGCGGCAGACATGTGGGATGAGTATCTCCACATCGGTGAGTCGACAACCCTGGAAAGTCTGATGTATTTCTTTCACGGTGTGATTGAAATATTCCGTGATCAGTACCTTCGAAGCCCTACCCCCCAAGATTGTCAGGATCTGATGCAGATGCACGGGCAGCAGCATGGGTTCCCCGGGATGTTAGGCAGCATAGATTGTATGCATTGGGAGTGAAAGAATTGTCCGACTGCCTGGAAGGGGGCCTACACGACCGGCTACAAGGGAAAGAATCCCACGATGATCCTCGAGGCCGTAGCTGATTACCAGTTTTGGATTTGGCATGCGTATTTTGGGGTAGCCGGGTCGAACAACGACCTCAACGTCCTCAACTCGTCGCCCCTCTTCAACGAGCAGTATCAGGGCATCGGTCCGGCCGTCTCATTTGTGGCCAACGGCATCCGGCATGATATGGACTACTACTTGGCGGATGGTATATACCCTAGGTGGCCCGTCTTTGTGAAGACGATCAGACACGCAAGTGATGACAAGAAGGCCTACTTTGCGGAACAGCAGGAGTCGACGCGCAAGGACGTGGAGCGCGCATTTGCTGTTGTCACACCTCAACCCTTATGACATATGCACTTGCTATAAATAAATTCAAAATCTAAAAGAAATAATCCACGTGTATTATATAATTTCAAAAACCACCATATATCAATTATATATTTCAAACCATTCTAAATTGCAGTGGGCCCCTCTCACCACTCTGTATACTATACACTTATTTACATGCATAAATGATTAGGAGGAGAAGGTTGCCAAAACGCGTCAGCCGCCGACCTTGATAACATGTGAAATTCCTACGACTCACCTGTTAGGTTTGGTATACTGAAAAGCATGTTTCGAGCAAGTTCCGCTCGAATAGAATCTTGCTTGTATACGTGAAACTCTATAATCCACTTTTAACCCGGTTCCGTATTATTCGAGCAGTTTCGCACGAATAGAATCAGTATGTTATTACATTGTGTTTGCTTGTGCATTTATAAGATGTTTTATAAACATTTAAATGTATAAGAAGGAAACAAAGTCTAAGTCTTTTGCTTAGTAGAGTGGTTGTGGGCTTCGTCCACTTTAAGGTAACACGGTCGGTTGTATGCAATGTTTTGCAAAAGAAAAAGAAGAATTTCACAACCCAGATAGACTTAGACTGCCTATCGTGAGAGGTTGCAATGTCAGTCCGATTATTTCTAAGCCTTACTGAAATAAGATGACGTTGGTGTGGTATAGCACTGAATGGATCTAACAGCAAGACGTGTCTTTATGCTATCTACTGAAAGACTAGGTCTTGATAAATAACTATTTCTTAATCTACATACGTTAGCATTGAGCATACGGTATTGATTATGCACTACTTTGACTTATCAAATGGTGCGGGTTTTTCGCAACCCAATAATCCTGATATATTGGGTAGTGGTGATTAATATCTAGCGGTGCTAGGATTGCTATTATGTTGAATTGTGCGCGAGATGAGTCTCGTTTGATAATGTCCTCAAGAGGAGCTCGAACAAGGTTTTATTATTCAGAAAACTGGCCAGCTGGAGTTTTATCGCTCTATGAATAATAATTAAATGATTCTTGCTAAGTCCACTCTTGGAATTAATAAGATATTAATTAATTAAGTCCATAGCAGACATTAATTAATTAATGGACATTTATATCTTAAGCGCGGGAAATAAATAATAAACAAAGTGGAAACCCGGTTTACTTGTAATTTCGGATTTGGATGGGGAGAGTTCAATATTACTTCTGTAGTGGCTGCTCGTAATATTCCAATATAAGCTTGTATTAAATTGTGGGTTCAATTTAATTAGTAAAAAGCTAATTGGGGGAGCCCATATCCAAAACCTTCTATAGATCTCTGTCTGGGCCCAAAAGGAACTTAATATAAATAGGAGAATAAAGGAGACAGAAATCAGAAATTATAATTTTTTCAATAGCATAATTTTCGTTCCCCTCTACCTAGAGGAGTTCGAATTTCTCTCCTAATTGGAGAATGATTTCTTCTGTCTTCTTTGTTCGAGTCCTAATATTTTGATAAGATCAGCCCACTCTGATATCGAGATACAGTTCGGGAACCAGAGAGAAGATCCGTGGTCTAGTATCGAAGATCATCATGTGGAGAAGGCGCGAGCAATCGACGATTCTTTGGAGAATCAAATCGGTATATAACTCTAAACCGTGGAATTCATGTTTTAGGATTTACTTTCTTTGAGCATGAATTATTTGCGTTCTAGAATGCAATTATCTGTTTAACATGTGAATTGATTAATCGCATAATCGGTCAAATAGATCTGTGTCTGATTTATTTGTTTTGTACAAGTCTTCCGCTGTGCAAGAGGCACCAAAACCCCAGCAATAGGTATCAGAGCCAATTTTTGGCTCTGATTATGTGAATTAATTTTATGATATGTGAATTGCTTGAATGCATGTTTTAACCGTTGCGGTGGTGAATGGTGTACGTTGTTTTTATCCATGGTTGTTGGAGACGTGATGTGTGGAATTGAATTCCTAATATATGTAATCAAAACATTATGTAATGATTACTTTGTCTCCAATAGTGTAATATACAAGATTCAATTTGAATTTAAGACGTCCAGTTCCTACGGCGACGGTAAATTGATTGGAAACTAGTTCCTCAATTCACATAATTCAAATATATATTTTGTTTCCTTGCTGTCGTATATGCACGACGTCGGAGTTTCGGGAAGCCAGGCAGCGCAGCAGGCGATTGGCGGAGTTCCTGACAGCAGCGGCTGCGCTCGACGGCGGAGGCTGCGCAGCAGCGTGCAGCGACGTCTTGGGCGATCTGCTGCGAAACCGGGCAAATCAGTTTGCTGTACTGCCGGAGGTAAACGCGGAGCAGACAACGCAGAAGAGATGACGCAGCAGCAGCGGTGCACGGGTTGCCGGAAATAAGGCAGCTGCTGCGGAGCAGTGGGAGTCCAACAGAGTGTTAGATTAGGGGTTTCCCTATGCCTCGTTCTCGTGACTTTGCCTTCCAAAAATAATTAGGGTTTCCTAACCATTAGATTTATTTTTGAAAAGTATTCAAGATTAATTTGGAAATAAGATTTGAATATATCTTTGGTGGATTTTATATATTATATAAGATTTGATTTTGTATTAAATCATGGATTAATTATAGATTTTATCCTTATTTTATGGATTTGTATGGATTTAATTCCTAGATGAATCCGAGTTAAATTTGGATAATGACAATCTAATTTTTATCTATATTCTATTGATTTGTATTGATTTATTCCTAGACAAATCTTAGTTGGATTTAGATAATAAAAATATTATTTTATTCTTATCCTATGAGTTTATATGAATTTATTCATAGATAAATTTTAGATGGATTTGGATAGTGATAATATAATATTTTATTCTTATCTTATAGATTTGTATGAATTTGTTCCTAGATAAATCATGGATAGATTTGAACAATTATAATATATTATTACCGTATTCTATTGATTTATATGGATTTAATCCAAGATAAATCTTAGATGAATTAGGATAAATATTTATATTAATTTATTTTATCCTATGAATTTGAATAGATTTAATTCTATTAAGACAAATCTTAGATGGATTAAAATAAGTGTTACTCCAAGTTATCCTTATCTTTTGGATTTATGTCCTAGATAGATTAGGATGTTAATGATATATAAGAAAATCCTTATTTAATTGGATTTAGACAAGTTTATTTATCTAAGAAATCCTAAGTAATATTTGATATATTCTAGATGTCTATTTTAAAAAGTATTAAGATTTGTATAAATTTTGATTGATTGGATTTTGTTTTTATCTTATGGATTATGATGGAAATGTTTCTATCTATTAATATCCTAGTACGATTTAAATAATGATAATCCTAGATCAACGTTATCTTGAATTGTAGGATTTGATTTATCGAAATAAAATCTAGAATAATCCTAAGTGGATTTAGATAGTTGACTCTATCTTGATAATCCTAAATGAATATGGATAATAATTATCCAAGATAAAACTGAATTATTTAATTGATTATCCCTTGACTAGATTAAATAATTTTCGATAATTATCCTGTGTGTTTAAATGTCATGCATTAAATGGATTTATCTATTTATTTGGTGTTTATCTATTTTAAGTGGATTATCTGCTTTATTTACTTATGTGATAATTATGCAAAAACCATATAAGAATATCTAAGTGATGATTACAACAAGTGCGTTGTATACGGTCTCCATCGGTTGGTTTGCAAATTTATGAAGCTAGTTTCTAATATTATCGCCACCCATGCTTTGGGGACAATAATCCTAAGAAATAGCAAGTTCATAAGGGCAGACTTCTCAAATATAAATAGTATGAACTGGAAAGTAGTTTCTAATATTATCGCCACCCATGCTGTGGGGACAATAATCCTAAGAAATTACAAGTTTCAGAAGTACAAATAGAATTTATGAGATAGCTTGGTTTTGTTATCAACACATGAGCATTGTTATGGGAGTGTGTTGTAGAAACAAGATTCTGTAATGCTAAATCTGATGGTCGTGCTTAGGCAACATTTGCCAGCCATGCCGTGCTGCGGTCTCTGGACTATTCGTCGGTGTTGTGACCAGTAAAATTGCTAAAATATTAATGCATATTGACCTCTGCTTGAGGGTACAAAATTTTAATTTTACAGTTACAAGATACATAATTGTTTTGTGGTAATTTGCGATTATGTATTGAGCATGAGTATGTGATAATAAGTTTATTTGCCATATCTTCATTATGTCATTTAATATTTGTCTGCGATCATTAAAGAAAGTAAACTCGAATGCCTAAATTATGTAGACCGGAAACGAAAATGGATAAGATTCTTATCGCTAAAAGCTTGGAGTTTATACTCAATGATTCATGTCCTCCATTACCTTGACATAATTCCACGAAGAATGTTCGAGAATGCATAATGCATGTACTTGATAAGCTCTTTGAGGAATAAGGTCAAGCTATTTTCCTTTTAAGTAGCTCGACAAGTCTTGGTTAATGACGATGAAAGATGGATATATATAGAATCTGTCAAGAAATTGGAGTTGTGTACTGAGGCATGTTTTAAGGTTTGTCCCAAATGATGTAAGGTTATAAGTTCTGTAATCTTCAAAGATATAATTCTTGTATGAAGATCAAGAGATGAAATACAAGCCTAACAGCGTGATAACTCTCAAAATAAAGTGAGAGATATCGGATTTTCCACATTACCAAGAAGTCATACCATTAGAAACTTTTGCACTAATAAAATCAACTTCAGTACCTAAGATTGTAAGAACCATATCGTAGTGGGAGCGTTCCACTGGAACACAACAAGTTCATGGGTCTAAGAGTGTCGTAAGACTCAGTCTTAGATTAACTTGAACATAATCCCTTTAACTACAATGTAGTATTGGTTCATTTGGATATTCATCCTTGAAAAGGTGATAGATTCCAAACTACAATCTAAGATAGACAACATGTTTTACAAGACTTGCAAAACTACCTATAGGCTGTGTCAGTCAGTGGGAGCTAGTATATTTGCAAGTGTAAATATGGATCTCAAAAGGCAAGACAATGATAATCTTCTTGACAGTCGTTGTACCGGGATTGATTCGATCCTACTGTCTATCAGAACTTACATAAATTAGAATGAATGTATTATGATTGTCAAGACATCTTTCTATTAATAGAAGTCTTGAAGAAATCATCTACATGGAACATCCTAATGGGTATGTAATTTAAGGGCAAGAAACGCATGATTGGAAGCTTATATAGACCTTCGTGGTCTTAGGCAAGCATCTAAATCAGAGTATATGTGTTTTATCAAAATTGTCAAATATTTGGAATTTGACTTGTGTCCTTAACAGTGCTGTAAGCACAAGGAATTTGAAAGTGCATTACATATGGTATTACTGGTACTCTATGATGATGAAATCTACAAAAGTTGCAAACAACTGAGATTGGCATCTGGCGTAGGAAACTGGTTGTCTGCCCAATTTAAGATAAAGGATTTAAGAGAAACTAATTACATTCATAGCATCTAAGTCCTTTTAAGATTGCTAGAAAGAATGTTGAGATTCTTTTAGGAATCCTATATCTACACATTGCTTGGAACATTTTAGCATTAGATATTCCATGAAAAGGTTTACACCTTTCAAGATGGAATTGTCTTGTCTCTAGTCAAGTGTCGTTTGACGCTTGGTGAGATCAAGAATTATGAGACTAGTTTCGAAGATAGTTGTCTCATGTATGCTATAATGTGTACTAAGTTTGATATTAGTTGTGCTTATGCATGACAAACGTATATCATATTAACCATGGCAAAGGACTTTAATTGAGGTAAAGAGTATACCATAGTACTTGAAAAAAACTAATTGCTATATTCTAGTTTACCAGTCATTCATGTAATGTCCTTGGTAGGCCTGTCAAAATGGATATCGGGTATTGGATACCCGATATCCAAACCCGAAAAAGTCGGATAATTGGATACCCGAAACCCGATTTTTCGGGTATCGGATCGGGATCGGGTAGTGAGAATTTTGGATTATTGGGTATTGAGTTACCCGATATCCGATCGGGTATACCCGAATTACCCGATTTATCCGATTTATTTTCTAAAATTAATAAATTATATTTTTATTATAATTAAATATAATTTAATTTCTTAACTATAATTTAATTAATACTTAATAGTTAGCATATAAGATATGTAATTTAATTTTTTTAATTATATTTTAATTTCATTGACTTGTGATATTTTGAATTTTTGATGATATTATTGTTAGATCTTGATTCTTATGAATTATTGAATTGTGTATTTATAAAGGATGAATGTTTGAACTTATGAATTTTGATGGTTATTGACTTATTGTGGATGGATAAAAGATGTTAATATGTATAACTTATGAATTTTGTATTTTTCAATGTTTTTAGTTATTTCTATAAATTTGTAGTTATTTTCTCTTAAATTCGAGCTACTATAAGAATTTTGTATTTCTAAAAGTTTGTAGTTATTTTTACTTGAATACTAGTACTTCAACTTTGTATTAAATTTGAATTAAATAATATTAAATAAATTCTAAAAGTTTGTAGTTAATTTTCAAAAAGAAAATAAAATAAATTCAAAATCACAATTGGGACTGGATACCCGATTTTTCGGGACTGGATACCCGAGTCGGGTATTCGGGTACCCGAAATCAAATTCGGATCGGGTATCGGATATTGGATTTTTGGAATTTTGGGATCGGGTACCCGAAAATTTCAGATCGGGTATCCGCGGGTATCCAATTTGACAGGCCTAGTCCTTGGGGTTACACTGACTTAGTTTTATGACTAATCAGTAGTCGAGTAAGTCATCCTCTGAATGTGTGTTTACCTTAGGAGTATCTTCCTAATAGCTTTAATCGTAAGTTTGAGTATGCCTATGAGTATTACATTTGGAGTACGACTCTAGTGAAGGCTAATTCAAGGGACACACGAGCTAATAAAGCTAAGAAATCACATAGAAAGATGAAATTAATTAAAGATCAAGTACGCAGCAAAGACATTATGGTGGAAAAGATATGATCAGAGAACAACCAAGCAGATTTTTCACATAAAATGCCTTTGTGGCAGCATGTTCAAAAGTAATGAATGTTGGTTCGATATATCTAGTACCAATACCTGCTTTGTGTATAAGTGGGAGAGTTTTTGGCAGTGGGTATACTCGAAAGCATGTTTTGAGTATAAGTGGGAGATTGTTAGGTTTGTTATACTGAAAAGCATGTTTCGAGCAAGTTTCGCTCGAATAGAATCTTGCTTGTATACGTAAAACTCTATAATCCACTTTTAACCCGGTTCCGTATTATTCGAGCAGTTTCGCACGAATAGAATCAGTATGTTATTACATTGTGTTTGCTTGTGCATTTATAAGATGTTTTATAAACATTTAAATGTATAAGAAGCAAACAAAGTCTAAGTCTTTTGCTTAGTAGAGTGGTTGTGGGCGTCGTCCACTTTAAGGTAACACGGTCGGTTCTATGCAATGCTTTGCAAAAGAAAAAGAAGAATTTCACAACCCAGATAGACTTAGACTGCCTATCGTGAAAGGTTGCAATGTCAGTCCGATTATTTCTAAGCCTTACTGAAATAAGATGACGTTGGTGTGGTATAGCACTGAATGGATCTAACAGCAAGACGTGTCGTTATGCTATCTACTGAAAGACTAGGTCTTGATAAATAACTATTTCTTAATCTACATACGTTAGCATTGAGCATACGGTATTGATTATGCACTACTTTGACTTATCAAATGGTGCGGGTTTTTCGCAACCCAATAATCCTGATATATTGGGTAGTGGTGATTAATATCTAGCGGTGCTAGGATTGCTATTATGTTGAATTGTGCGCGAGGTGAGTCTCGTTTGATAATGTCCTCAAGAGGAGCTCGAACAAGGTTTTATTATTCAGAAAACTGGCCAGGTGGAGTTTTATCGTTCTATGAATAATAATTAAATGTTTCTTGCTAAGTCCACTTTTGGAATTAATAAGATATTAATTAATTAAGTCCATAGCAGACATTAATTAATTAATGGACATTTATATCTTAAGCGCGGGAAATAAATAATAAACAAAGTGAAAACCCGGTTTACTTGTAATTTCAGATTTGGATGGGGAGAGTTCAATATTACTTCTGTAGTGGCTGCTCGTAATATTCCAATATAAGCTTGTATTAAATTGTGGGTTCAATTTAATTAGTAAAAAGCTAATTGGGGGAGCCCATATCCAAAACCTTCCATAGATCCCTGTCTGGGCCCAAAAGGAACTTAATATAAATAGGAGAATAAAGGAGACAGAAATCAGAAATCATAATTTTTTCAATAGCATAATTTTCGTTCCCCTCTACCTAGAGGAGTTCAAATTTCTCTCCTAATTGGAGAAGGATTTCTTCTGTCTTCTTTATTCGAGTCCTAATATTTTGATAAGATCAGCCCACTCTGATATCGAGATACAGTTCGGGAACCAGAGAGAAGATCCGTGGTCTAGTATCGAAGATCATCACGTGGAGAAGGCACGAGCAATCGACGATTCTTTGGAGAATCATATCGGTAACTCTAAACCGTAGAATTCATGTTTTAGGATTTACTTTCTTTGAGCATGAATTATTTGCGTTCTAGCATGCAATTATCTGTTTAACATGTGAATTGATTAATCGCATAATCGGTCAAATAGATCCGTGTCTGATTTATTTGTTTTGTACAAGTCTTCCGCTGTGCAAGGGGCACCAAAACCCCAGCATCACCTCAACCAAATACTTCACTCGTATCTAATTCCTGAAAAATATTAGTGGTTTATATAAGCCACAATTCAGTGTATATAAAAACCTTACCTTTAATTCCACATCTCAAAATCAAACATATTCCTTAATCAATATATATAACAATAACCAACAAATATTAGAAACAATTTCATATACATATGCATATGTCACTCTGTTCAATTTATTATTCTGTGACTGGTCAAGCCTGGTATTTGCCCGGGATTTTCATTGTATACGACCCGAAGGTCCCTTTTCATTATTTGACCTTTCCACGAAGGCCCCTCTTTGCATATTTGACCAGTAGAACCCAGGTCAAGCCTGTCACATATCCTCTTTAATCCAACGATTCAAGATATTCTAATGCCATATAAAAACAAATTAATTGCATCACTCACATATTCATTGCACCAATCACATATCCATATCACATTTCACAAAATAATTTCAAATAACACAACTATATCAAATTCATATCATTATAATCCAAATATTCACTCCACTCTAATACATAGCAATCAATCACATAAAATATGTAAATTAAAAGTGTGATTTATACCCACCTGATTATAACAAGATGACAACGAGTAATCAAACACTCAAATTCCCTTTCTTTATCAGCAACTTTATATAGCCGGAGGAGTCAGACACTATTTTTCATTCATTCATTCTTTTTTTTTTTCTTCCCTCAATTTTATTTCTGCCTAACTCCTCTGTTCTCTCCCTTCTCAATTACAACTCCAGTCATATATTTGTAAAAATAAGAGAGTCGGCTTAACCGATTAGCCTCTTTATCGATTTATTTAATAGATATACATGTTGTACATGAGCTAAATCACTTACACGTATTTAAATTTTGGCCAAATGTCATGCCACCAATAATTTTCTATTAATAGTCCATGTACAAACATATATTTATTTAATGTAAATAACCTTAAGTCTATCTATCTAAAAAGCATGCACATATCTAAATTTATAAATCTATAAATATATTAGTACGTACATAATAGTAGTACTATATTACTCCCTCCGTCTAGTAATAGAAGTCCCGTTTTTCCGTTTTGGGACGTCCAGAAATAAGAGTCCCGGTTCTACTTACCATATTTGGACAATCTAATTACCCCACCTATTCACTTAAATTTCAAAAATGCCATTAAAAAAACCTCAAATTATTCCCTAATTTCCACCCCCGACCCCCAATCTGTACTCTCATTTACGAGAATTGTCATTCACTCTCTCTCTCTCTCACAGACTCCCATTCTCTCTCGGGAATCCTAATCCCTCGCCGCCTCCACCACCTCCACTGGACGCTGCCTCCACCGCCTCCACCACACCGCCTCCACCGCGCCGCTACCATCGCCTCCTTATCTCCCGTCGCCTCCACCACGCCGTCTCTACCACGACGCCTCCACCGCGCCGCCTCCACCACCCCATATCAAACCATAATCGGTCGTGTCCTCTCTCTACGAACCCTAATCCCCTTCCTATTCTTGAAATTAATTGTTGTATTAAGTGTAATTTGGGTTTTTCGACTGGTTGTGTGTTTGATTTGGACTATGGTCCAAAACATTGTTGTATTGGAGTATTAATTTCATAAAATTTTGTTCTTGAAAAATCTGTTCTTGTAGCCTCTCTGCGGTTTTTGATCTTTGATTTAAGTTTTCGGTGCTAGATTTGATTCATTAATCTTGTCTTTTGAAATCGATTCACATCGGGTTTGAATTAAAGTGTGGATTTTGCAGTGTGTATTGACTTGAGCTGGTTCTGTTCTTGGTGTTTAGCTGCAACTGTTCTTGATGTTTAAATCTTCATATTGTGACTGCAATTAGAGTGCTTTGTTTACTTTGATTGTGGGAGTATATAATTTGGAATAAAAACCAGTGATAAAAAAAAACAAACATCAGGAAATTATTGTACTATAAAAGATGAATTTATAAATTAAACATTTTAAGTGGACCCAAAATCCACTATCACACATCATTTATTACCCACTCCAACACTTTCTTAAAACTCGTGCCATGGAGAAATGGGACTGCTATTACTGGACGGAGGGAGTATCTCATGTACATATATACACACGTTATTACACATGCGCACACACATTAAATTATTAATTTATTTAGTATTTATAATACTTATACACATGTATTTTATATATAAATATATAAAACATATTTTTTTTTCCTTGCGCAGTTATGCAAATAACATTATAATTATGGAATGATAAACAAAACCATATCAGTATGCAAAATGATGCATGTTTCGAGTTGGGGATGTCACAGGTGTGCTCCAGTCTCGATGGGCAACAATCAAGAGTCCAATGTGTTTGTGGGATGTCGGCTGCATTGGTGATATAATGTACGCCTGCATTATCTTGCACAACATGATCGTCGAAGATGAAGGCGTACAACTGACTAATTGGGTAAATGACGATGAAGCCGGCCCGAGCCACGGAACGGCCACCGCTAACGTACGACGTGGAGTACCTCTCGATGAAGCCGGCCGCCTCCAGAAACATGCAGACATGCGCCAAGTAAATGCTCATATTCAACTCCAAAAGGATATAATTGAAGAGTTGTGGGCACGAATGACTGCACGGCTATAGTTTTTTACTTGATTATGTAATTTTTTTTTTACATAAATGTACTTTTTTTTAATAAATGAATGAATTTTCCCGTATATGTCTCGTAAATTTAATTTCGTAATTTATCATAAATTTTATTCTGTAAATGTAGTTGTTTTTAATTATTTTTATTGCGGTTAGCCAAGGAGAGAGAGTGGTTAGCCTATGGCTGTTGGAGATGTATGAGATTAGAAGGGATTGAACCCTAGACCTCTAGGTAAGAAACCAACACCTCTACCATTCCACCACATGGTCTTGAATGAAATATTGTGAACATTAATTATTGTTATATATTAACTCTATAATTTTTTGTCCGCACAAATTAATAATGTGTGTTTAGTTTTATACTTTAAAATAATTTTTAGTTATGATATGTTTAATTTTAATTATAAACCACTAAATTTTATTTTTATTGATGTAATATGGAGTATATATTATTAATATAGTTTATTACTCCATATTTACTAATAATTCAAGTTTAATTTTATGTAATAAATAATAATACTATTATAGTATATATTTATCCAAATTAACTAAAAATTGATGTTTAGTTTTATATATTGTCTATAATATTATTTCACCACATAAATATTTTGAGATAATATGAATTTTATCTATTTATTATATGTAAAATATGTACTTTTTTTGGCTACATTAATTAAAAATTTATATATTTAATAAATATTTAAATTTTACCATTCACGTACTTTAAATACTTTTAATATTTAATTTACTTAAAATTTTTAATATATATTTTTTATATGTTAATATTAATTGTAATATATTACTCACTAAATTTAATATATTTTGTAAGAGCATATTTAATTTTATATTTGCAAGGTAAAACAATTCGACCAGTGATTGAACCGGTCGGACTGGTTGAACCGTGAACCAGTAGCCTCACCGGTTCACCGGCCGATCCGATTTTTAAAACATTGCATAAAACAGAGTAACAGACCATTGAATGTATTTAAATATTGTAATTCATTAATTTTAATTTATTTACAATCTAATAATATTTCTTGTACGACTAAGCGAAGTGCTTCTTATAATTTTCATGTTTAGTGAGATGCTTATATCATTGATGAATTAAGAAAATTGCGTTCGTGGGATCGGACACTTAAAGAAGTAACTAACGATAAATATATAAGAGTAAAGGTCCTTTTTGGTCCTTAACATTTGACGATTTTTTGATTTTGGTCCGTAACATTATCTTTTGAATTATTTGGTCCTTAACAAATGAAAATCGATCACATTTGGTCCGAAATGGACGGAGCCGTTAAAACTTAACGGTCAACGAAACTTAATATAATTTTGACCGGATTTAGACTTTAAAAATTTAGATTTCTTTTTCTTTTTCAAATCAATTCTATTTTTTTAAAAATTAGTTTTATTTATTAAAAGACTTTGCTTCAATCATTTAAAAACCCTAGAATCCTTCTTCATCTTCCATCTCCTTCTTCGTTTCGTATAATCTTCCATCTTCTTCATCTTCCATCAATTAAGCTCAACTCACCAACCATGGACCGTTCAAACTATAGCAGAGAGACCGGTGGGAATGGCGGTGGACGTGACCTCCGATTCCGGTACGAATTTGTATGTAAATCGCCACCGCGAACTACTGTGGAATCGCCGGCGAGAACCTCACTCCGATTCGCCGGCGAAAACTAGGCTTTCTTCGCTGGTTTGCAAAGTGAGATAGATTGTGAGCGGGAGGCGATGTCGCGATTCAGAGAATGAGGGGATTTCGTATTTCCTCTTTCTTTTCTTTCTTTTCTTGTATCAATTTTTGTTTAATTTTATATTGTAATAGTGATAATTATTATTTACTTAAAATTTTGTTATTTTTCTGATTTTGGTTAATTATATATTATACATTAATTAAATATAATTAAAAGTCTTAATCCAGTCAAAATTGATTTAAACTTAGTTGACTGTTAATTTTTAACAATTCCATCCATTTCGGACCAAATGTGATCGATTTTTATTTGTTAAGGACCAAATAATTCAAAAGATAATGTTACGGACCAAAATCAAAAAATCGTCATATGTTAAGGACTAAAAAGGGACTTTAGTCAATATATAATTAATATTTTCTTAAATACTAATAGTATATGTACTTGTTTGTGGTTTAAATTGATGAACACGTATTTTTCCATAATATTTTAAACCTTATTCAGATGAAAATTGAAACCTATTTGACTTCATCATAGTCATTATTCATATGAAAAAGTGTAAATATAGTAGTAGTATAAAGTTTGTTTTTTTTTTTTTAGCAATATAAAATTCTTTCATATTTAGTATAAAGTTTGCTATGGTCACCTTCCAAGTTTGATTTTTGGGCACAAAATGACTGGATGCTTCTTATATCATCTATTAATTAATTACAACAGACACGTCGATGTACACAAATATAATTTGTCTTAATATATTACACCATATCATTCATTATTTAATTACAAAATAATTTATTTTCTTAAGCTTCAAGGGCTTCACTGTACAACGATATTTATCCAAATAAAATAATATTTCTCTGTTAGATAACTTTCCCATTTTAAAAGCGACTCATTTGATGTTCCATATCTACTCAAACGGCTGAAGTAATTCCATAGTATTAAATTTATAATCATCTTATTCTCCCCCCAAAATATCGAACCTCCTCAATATTAGTCGATTTAATTTACAATTTTTCATTTTTCTTGTGAATATATAAATAAAACATACAGATGATACAGTCATTTACGAACCGTGAAATACTACTTGGTAATTGACTATTAAAAATTAAAAACTACTCCCTCTTTCCCATAAAATTTATCACATTTTATCATTCTCGTTCGTCCCGCAAAATTTATCTCAATTAAAATATTTCCAAAAAGAGATATTAAATACACTCTTCAACCACCTTAATATGAGACTCGTATTCCACCACACACCTCTATTTAATATAAAGTGAAACAATTTTTTAAAGTTTGTATTAAAGTCAAATTTGGACAAAATTTGTGGAAAGGTGGAAGTATTAATAATTGTACTCAGTATTATTTTGACAACTAAAAAACCATTTCGTGAATACAACAATATAGTTGGTTAGATTAGAGGCAGGCACGCAGAGAGGAATAATTTGGTGGGACCCAGTCAACGTTTATAAAAGTGTTTGATTGCTTAGGTTGTGGGCCCAGGCTTAACTACCTTATACAGTTGATAATGCCACCTGTTATGGAATGAATTGACTGTGGAATTTTTACCAAATGTTATAACAGAAAACAGATGTTATATTTTACTCCCTCCTTCCCCGATTAGGAGTCATAGTTTGACCGGAACGGATTTTAAGAAATGTAAAGAAAAGTTGGTTGAAAAGTTAGTAGAATGTGGGACCCATCTTTTTATATTGGTTTTATAATAAAATGTGAGTGAAGTGAATTAGTGGAATGTGGGACCTATTTACTATTTATGGTAAAAATGAAGTGTGACTCTTAATTGGGGACGGACCGAAATGGAAAAGTGTGACTCTTAATGGGGGACGGAGGGAGTAATTTTTAGTTTGTTACTCCCTCCGTCCCATTTTAGGAGTCCCGGTTTACCATTTTTGGATGTTCCAATTTAGGAGTCCCGGTTGAAATATTCCATAAATTGTATTAGGCCCCACATTCCACTAACCTTTTCCCACTCACATTTTATTAATAAAACTAATATAAAAAAGCCACATTCCATTATCTTTTTCACCTACATTGCTTTGTATTTCTTAAAACCCGTGCCGAACTCAACCGGAACTCCTAAAGTGAGACGGAGGGAGTATTTTCTTTGAAATACTCATTTTGATATATAAAAAATATTTTCTTTCTTTACTTATATACAAAATAATATTTCTTAAATTCTTGTATCATTACTCAAGTGTGACATCTAGAATAAGACGAATAGAGTATTATTTATTGTATTAATTTTTTAACAATTAAAAAGTTAATCGTCTAGTTATACCAAGAAAAAATATTTTACCTTTTGAGAAGAAATACTAACGAGTTAATCAGCTGATATGTCCCAAATTTACAATAATATAATTAGTCATAGATAGCTACGTCGATTTGATAACATGAAATTGAAAATATGCTAAATTAATTATTATTTTTATTATGATTGTAAAGACATTTAGATTTTAAATACACACTATTCGAACCTTCTCGATTCTATAATTTATATTTTATAATTAAAATAAATATTAAAAATATCAAGTAATTCTCAAATACATTTTTCACAAACAAAGAAGACATAAAATGCATAGACATTCACTACATACAATACAACTCACACACTATCTACGATTGTATTACACCGTGATATATATTCACAGCTAAGATATTTTCAAAACCTTGATTTAGATCATGAATTAGTAATATTGAAAAGTGAAATAATATCATTATATATATGAAAATGATAAACAAAAATGTATATCATAAATATAAATCAATAATAAATATATGAAACAATTAATCACAAACTACAATACTCCATTATTAATTTATCGTAGTAGTAGATAAAAACTTGTCATATTAATGAGTTGAACAAAAAATGACTCACCCATAAATTTTTGAAAACTTTTTTATACACTACCTGTAGAATTATAAACAAACATAATAAAAGTTATTTATCAATAAAATAGATCCACTCACATCTTCTAATATAAAATATGGATCCAATTAAGCATTATATATTGCGATTTATACACACAAACACACGTAAAACACTTTACACACACAATATGGTCAATGCATAAAACACATATTCATGCATACTTATATAATATGGTTTAACTTTTTTGAGTTAAAAAATTTATAATCATAATATAATTTTATATTAATTATATAAATTTTATAAATGATTAATTTGAATTAAATAAAATATTTCAATATCATAAAATTACAACTACAAACTCAATTCTACTAACTAGTAATAGAAAGGCCAAGACTATAATTCCACTATAGCAAAATATAAGATTCAACTGTAAACCTAAATATTTGCAATGGTCGGTCAAGCCATTAATACGATCGATGATAAAGTTTTGTTAGGTGTAAAAGTTAAATTTTGATATACAATATTACTATAAAATACTCCACTTAAATATGAGTATGAGTAAATAAAATTATAATATAATAAAATAAAAGTGATGGGAACGAAAAAGCATGAAAACGCAAAAAAACTGAACGATCTACAGTAATTTAAAAATAAAAAAAGAAAAAAAGAAAATAAACAAAAAGAAGAATGGCTGGAGTTGTGCGCGGGCAAGGGAAGAGAATAGAATGAATGAAACAAACATTTGTTTTTCTTTAGAGAGAGAAAAGAAGAGAGAGAAAGATTTTCCCCACTTCTTTTCCCTTCTCTTTCAGAGAAAAGATGGTCGAAGAGAGTTTCAACCTCTGAGATCATCGTGAAAAGGCCAGTCAAGAAAATCACGCTCCGATTCCAATCAGACTAAGTGATTATCCTTCGTTTTTCTGTCTCTCTAATCGATTTTCTACGCCTAATACTTTCCAGCTGCAATTTTTAATACCGGAAATTAATTTAATTTTTTCGTCGCAATAATATTCTGCATTATATCCCATTTGAATTTTCTTGTAAAGATTGTTTTTTTTTTCTAAGTTAAGAATTTGCTGCACCAAATTTTGTGATGATGTATGTGTTTTGCTTTGCTCTGCATGCCTTTTTTGCTTTTCATGGATTGCTTGTCGAAAAGGTTATTCTCTTTTTTCAATATATTTGCACAAGGGTTTGTTGAATGCCACATGTTTTTCACATTTTGTGCATTTCCTTGGAATTCATGAAATCAAAGCAAATTGATTATGCTGCGTTTTGATTTTCCAGCTGAAGCTTGAATCTCGGAGACAATTTAGCCAGGTTATGCCGTTGTTCGTGAATACGGAGGTATATAATCAAAAGGGGGTAAAATAGATTTTTAAGTTTTGTGTTTATGAATTAGTTCCTAACTTGGAAATGTGTAGTGATTCTTGATTTGAAGAACTAAAGATAACTAATTATCTGATCCTTGTTGTGAGGTTGTGTCATTCTTTGTTTCTCAGAGGCAATTTGTGCTCTAAAAAAGCTCTTCAAGCCAATTGTTCAAATTTTGTATTTTGGGTTGTATTTGTATAGTGATTATTTATTTGAAGAGCTGAACAAAAATGAAGCTTGTTGTAAGATTGTGCGGTTCTTTATTGCTTGGAGGCGATTTATTCAGTAAAAAAGCTCACAATTTTGTGTACATTCTTTTTACATAGAGTCCTGGCTGTTGGCAGAGGAAACTGCCTCCACCATCATACGAATGGTTCAGCAAGCAATGAGCGGTAGATCGACCGCTTGTGGAGCTCAGTTGTTTTGTTTCACATTTTTAGTCCTTGTATTCAGAATCCTTGGTTGCTCTTCCCTTAGTCCGGAAGGTATGAGGGATTTTCTCCCTGCTAATGTTGCTTTAACCCCGGACATTTGTGATTATTAATTGTGTTTGGATAATTCGTGGTGTTGAGTGGATGAACTGGTGTTTCAGGATACGCATTGTTGCAGTTTGAAGCTAACGTGGATTTTGATCCATCGGGAGCTTTAGCAAATTGGAATCCAGATGACTGTAGCCCGTGCTCTTGGTTTGGCGTGCATTGTCTGGACGGTAAAGTGCATATGCTGTAAGTCCCTATTGTGTTGGCTGGTTGTCTTTGTTAGGTATTTGAATGTCCCTCACGTGTTTCCAATTCAGTTTGTTCTATAATGGTAAATCTTTATTCCATGTGTAGTGATCTCAATGGACGAGACTTGGTAGGGATATTGGTGCCGGAGCTTGCAAATCTCTCTCATTTAAGAGTTCTGTGAGTTTCAACTATCTTTGTGCACATATTCTATCCAAATTTCATAAATTAATGATATCCCACTTTGTCAATTCATGAAAATCTAGTCATTCGGTTAGATCTTAAGCTCATATTGGTATTAGGAATTGCATAATTTCTATGAATAAGCAAATTTAGAGTTTTTGGTATGATCTCGAGGATTGGTTGCTTTATCAGATCAATGCTTTATATAGAAAAGGAAACATTTTTGGATAATGTTTTTTTATTTTGTTGCGTTCGCTAGTGACCTATCGAAGAACCATCTGTCCGGCACCATTCCCCACGAGTTTGGACAGCTTACTACATTGGAAGTCCTGGACTTGAGGAACAATAAGTTAACAGGAACGGTTCCTCCTGAATTAGGACGGTTGCATTCCCTAAAACGTTTGTATGTACATGCTTCCGACTGTCACGTGCTTTAAGTTGCTCTAACCGATATTATTCACCTAGAGTATATATGCTCATTTCCCAGGTTGCTCTGTAACAATAGCTTTGAAGGACGCATCCCTTTTGAGATTGGGAAACATGGCTTGCCAAGTGATGGACAGTGCTTGAATAGAAAATTCGGGTGCTGGTGAGACACTTCTTACTTCTTTATTGTGTTGTGAAACATGTTGTGTTCATTTATTCCTGCTAAAATGTCTCGAACAGCACTTGGCAGAGTATTTTGGAGCGATCAGAAAAATCAAATCCCTTCCAGGCACCAGCTAGAGGGGCCATACTTCATTATCTCAATCTATACCGACTGTAAGTCATCGTACATTTGTGTAAACATTTGCCAGTTTCGTGATCCTCCTATGGAATGTTATTCACGATGTCGTATTTCATCAAGGTTCAAGTTTGGAAGTGAATCGTTGCATAATCAGCCAGATGCCTGTGACATAGGTAATCACGAGATCCTGTCTTCACTTTATTAAACCGATGATATCTATATATTTATCTTTGTTGTTGTATTTTCTAGATATAATGGACTCAGCTGTGAGTTGGAATGTAGATGACCGGACCAACCAGCGCCGCGTGCTAGTTGAACAGTCCGCTAATCTTATTGCTCTCCCCGCCAATGCTGTGCCCCCCGTCCAACTTGTAAGTGTTGCCATTCCAAGCAGAAGTAGTGGGTCGTTTCCTGCTGTTCCAAATGCAAAGAAACGGGCACCAGCCCCTGCCCCATCACCTCCTTCCGTCACTCAACCAACTGGTGGAAAATCTGGGCATTCCCTGAAACATATTATATGGCTGTCGATCATACTTTTCTTGCTCATAGTTGCATCAATTATGCTCGTCGTCTGCAGAAGCAGAGCAGCTCAAACTATTCGCCCTTGGAAGACCGGATTGAGTGGGCAGTTGCAGAAAGCATTCGTCACAGGTATGCTTCTCCAACACGATCAGAAATTCAGAATAGCTTAGGTTTCAGTATACATATTGAAATTGAACGTGCTTTCGTCTTTAGGGGTTCCTAAGCTTAATAGACCCGAGCTGGAAACTGCATGTGAGGATTTCAGCAATATTATCAAGGCAGAAGATGGTATAGCCACGGTGTACAAGGGAACTCTATCAAGTGGAGTCGAGATCTCCGTTATTTCAACTGCCATAATCGCTCTCAAAGACTGGTCCAAACGTTCTGAAACAGTATTCAGGAAGAAGGTATGCAGATAATCCGGGTTCATTCTTGTTTCCATGCAGAAACTTTTTTCTAAATCTCTCATTCCACTTTCACTACAGATTGATACCTTGTCGCGGCTAAACCACAAGAATTTCTCTAATCTTATTGGTTACTGTGAGGAGGACGATCCTTTCACTCGAATGATGGTTTTTGAGTACGCGCCAAACGGCTCTCTCTACGAGCATCTGCACGGTAAATCTCTCGGCAACACCAAGATCACACCGTCCCTTTATTGTGTGTAACAGTGTTTAATATGTTCTTTTACGTTCCAGTTGAAGAACTCGACCACCTCGATTGGAATGCAAGGACACGGATAATCATGGGAGCCGGTTATTGCCTCCAACACATGCATGAGCTCAATCCACCAATCTCTCATTTCAACCTCACTTCCAAAGAGATACTTTTAACAGAAGACTATGCGGCTAAAGTAAGTCTATCTTACCCAAATAAGCTCTAGTTGTATCCACGAAATAACATCAAGAACATATATTTAAAACCGTCTTGAACGGGAAAAAAAAATCTTTACAGGTTGCAGATGTCGGGTTTTGGAGAGAACTTGTTACCAAGTCAAAGAACGCTGCAGAAAACGAGTCGGAGCACTCTGAGCTGCCCCCACTTGCTGATGCGGAGACTAATGTCTACAGCTTTGGAATCTTGATGCTGGAAACCATATCCGGAAAGCTTCCTTATTCGGAAGAGCAAGGGCTTCTCATGAACTGGGTTCGTCTTTTAGATCCTTTTACTGGAAATGTTCGGTTATGAGATGTTTTCTTTTGAGTGATAAACACGATTTCTTGAAACTGTCAGGCTGGCCCGTTGTTGAACGATAGGAAGAACTTCAGCAGCTTGGTCGATCCAACGTTGAAATCTCACAAAGAGAAAGAGCTCGAAGTCATGTGCGAGGTGATCCAATGCTGCGTTCAGCAAGACGTTCATAAGAGGCCTTCGATGAGGGAAGTGATCCAGATGTTGAGACAAGTGATTGACATATCACCGGAGTTGGCAACACCGAGGCTCTCCCCGTTGTGGTGGGCGGAGCTTGAGATCTTATCGGCGGAGGCAGCTTGATTTCTCATTGTGTAAGTCAAGTGTATCTCATTTACTAGGCGAAGCTGTCGATAAGAGTGTACGCTTTGCTTAATTTCTTTCAACTGAGCGCCACAAGTTGGTTCCTTTTTTCTTTCATTCATTATGCTATTCTTATGATTCACATTATTTTATTCTTTTCCTATATATTTCTTCACCCTGAAAAACAACTATATGCTTGCAGTGCCCATATAAATGTCCTTGGTTGTAATTTTTGTTGTTGCAATGTATGTAAAATTAAACGTTGGAGATTTGAATCATATGAAAGTTGTTTTGAATTTTAATTGATGTATTTCAAGGGCACAAGAAGTGTAACTCGCTGTAATAATGATTCTTTCAGCCATTTCTTGAAATCTATCATTTGAATCAAAATTGTGGTGGAAAGTGTATCCTCCCATGTTCCACTCAAGAATTATATACCGACATGGATTAATAATCTAAAGCACTCGGATATGTATCAAAATTCTTGTGGCAAAGCATCATATTCAACCATCTTTTCTGCTGAAGGGGAATCTCCTCTTTAACTCCTCAAAATATTATTCCTTTCATCCCTCGATAAGAGTCATATTTCACTTTAATCATAAATGATAAGTAGATCCAACATTCCACCAACTTATTCCACTCACATTTAATTATAACTAATATATATATAAATGAGACTCACAATCCACCTACAACTAAAAGAGAGAAATGAGCATATCAAAAGAAATTAGCATTTGCAATTAGGTTAGACTTGCTTTCATACATAGATAGCTAAGAAGTTAAGAGCATAGTTGTCTGAAGAGATAAGCCGGGAAATCAGCACAATTCAGTCTCAAATTTGAGCGAAATCCCCATGCTGAAGAGCTCCTGGCAGAGCAGCTTAGCACCATAAGGCACATTCACTCTCACCACATCTTCAACAGCCTCACAGAATCGACAATAGGGCCCGCGGACCCTCCGACCACCAACCACTGTTCGCTGGATCACACCTGCCACATTCTTGCACTTCCTGCATATGTGCATCTGAGATGAATCACTGAGGGTGAACAGCCGCTCGTGCAGGTTGGCTGC
The DNA here is from genome assembly GCF_029641045.1 of Salvia hispanica. Classification (NCBI taxonomy): domain Eukaryota; kingdom Viridiplantae; phylum Streptophyta; class Magnoliopsida; order Lamiales; family Lamiaceae; genus Salvia; species Salvia hispanica. The sequence goes on along the minus strand of NC_142695.1, from coordinate 45,394,414 downwards.
TGCACCATGGGCTATGAGGCAGTCTCGTTCCATCTCACCGAACTTGATACCACCGAAACGCTTCCTGTCAGCCACGGGCTGACGAGTAAGAGGGTGCACCGGCCCGGTGTTCCTGAACTTCACCTTGTCCTCAGCCATATGTGTGAGACGCTGGTAGAATGTCGGACCCATGAAAATAAGAGTTTCAACTTTTTCACCTGTACGTCCATCGTACATTCTTTCCCCTCCCCAACGGGAATACCCGAGCCTAACAGAATGTCACAGTCATATAAGTTGCAGAATCTAGATACGCCACAGTACTGTAAACGAAACGATAACAGGCCAAAACAGATATCACGGGTAAGGCAATTCGATATTAAAACCTTTTCTTTCAAGTTTTTTGATATGATCCAAGGACCAAGGGAAGAAATCCTTATACTTCCATTGATTTAGTGTGAGAGTAGGGCTGGGGCCTGGGGGTGAAAAATCTACGATCCACCTACTATCTACTAAGCTGTTCTTGAAAATAGAAAAAAAGAGTAGACTAATAGAAATCTGAATTACTTATAATGGATCAATAAATAATGAACTTTTTGAACAGTTCTAACTAATAAGCATAACTTTTTCTGCCCTAGATGATGTATTCAATTACCAACAACGAAACGTAAAAGTTAGGAGTCAAATAACATTATATTCACAAATAAGATGGAAGCTGCTAGTAGTTCAACTTTCCCAACACTTGACCAAATAATCTATTATGAATTTATGAAGTAAAAAATCAAAAGTCTTCAGCATTAATAGATAAGTACCTGTGAAGTTGGGACGTTATATCTTCTACAGAAGGAGTGGAAAATGGGGTTGCATATTTTAGTCCACCACCAAGTGCAATCCCTTTACCTAGGGCAGCCTCTAAAAGTTGTCCAGGCGTTTGTCGAGAAGGAAATGCATGTGGGTTTATCACAATGTCTGGAACTATTCCTTCCACTGTAAAAGGAAAGTTCTCCTGAGACTCCAGAAACCCCAGAACACCTTTCTGCCCGTGCATGCTCGAAAACTTGTCCCCTAGGCATGGAGAACGAACCTGGAAGATCCACAAGTGTACCCAGCAACAAGACATGGGAAAATTAAGAAACTTAACATAAAGTGCATACAAGATTTCGTCTTAAGTGGGTTTGCCCACAAGAATGTATTCTATATATCCCAGTGTAAACAGCACTAGTAGTCTCTTAAAACAATCACATGCCTCTAAGCATACTTTGAGATTTCGCCATTTCATTGATGAGGACAAAAGTGTGTATAGAAATGCAAAATAGGAATACACACTGTATCATATATAGTACTCCCTCCGTCCCGCTTTAGCAGTCCCGGTTGAGTTGGGCACATGTTTTAAGGAGCGTTTGAGTGTGTATTAAATAAATATGGTAGTGGATGTTGGGACCCACATTTTTTTAACAATTTTACATTTAAAACACTTTTTCTAATGCTTATTTTCGGCTGTTACTATCACTAATTAGAATTTTTTTTTAACTTAGCAATATTAACATTAATGATATTTTAATTTCTGTAGAGATACACCCAATTCAGTATATCACCAAACAAAAAAAAAAGAACGACCAAAGGAAGAGGGGTAGAAGATAATTTGGAAATCAAGCTCTGAATCAAACAATCAAAATTAAAATTTAGAATCTGTCCAAAACTAACAAGCAAATTTCGTCAACAAAGTGAAACAAAAGTGGCTTTTTAATTTCTGTAAACACACCAAAATTCCAAAACCCTGTGGACTGGACAAACAAAGAGGATTAAATTCAAATCCAGGCCGTGGTGAAATCGGCAAAGAATGCCGGCGGATTATTAGTGTGGGCGGTGACATGAGCGTAGGTGGAAGCGCTGCCGCTGAAGAGCTCCGGGTCGGAGTGCAGTAGGCCTCTGTTGGTCGAACGACACCGGGCTGGTCGAGTCCAGGGGCGAGAGACTGTCGTCGCTGCCGTCCGTTTAAGGGGCAGTTGGATTTGAGGGAGGAGTAAACACAGGGTTCCAGATCTAGGGTTACCAAGGAAGGGGGCGCACAGTAGAGAGAGAGAGATGAGGGGAATGTGAAAGGTTTTTCTTTTAATTGGGTTTTGTATTTAGTTGTTTAGTTGATTTTAAAATTAGAATAAAGTCATTTTTTAATGCACTGAGTTCAACCGGGACTCCTAAAGCGGGACGCCCGATATTGTCCAACCGGGACTGCTAAAGCGGGACGGAGGGAGTACTATTTAGCATTCGAGCATACTTACTCAGCTGGAAAAGTGTACCATATTCTAAGTCTTAAAGCATCTAATTCATGGAGTTACTGAGGCCAGGATTTCTAAATTATGTTCCCAAAAGGAGCCTGCTCCTAAAGACGAACAGCTTCATACAATAGTACAATACGAATCTGAAAGAGCTATTCACCAAGGTAGGCTACTCCAAAAACTGTACAAATACATAATCCATAGCATGAAGCCAGAGAATCAGCAAGAGAAGCATATCAATCCAGTGTACCAAGAGAGAGAAAAAGTCAAGGGAGATCACATTAACTAACACTAGGAGACACCACAATCACAAAAGAGGGTATTACAAGTTGACAAGTGTGAACAAGCAGAAACTGTATGTACAACTGCTAGAAAAAGCAAGGACATGGAAGACAGTTACATTCCTCAATCCTCATATCATAACTTATGAACAGATCTAACAGCCTTTTTGTTTTTCGTGCTTCTTTTTATCATGACTCATTTTAAAGAGATAGTGAGACTAAACTTCTGAAATACTTATAAATTTACCTGTCTCAAAGATACAACCGCAAAGTTCTTTCCTTCATCATTGGCTGACAGCACGACCTTTTGAACCATGCCCCTTTCTGTATGCTTGAGCTTGATGCTATGATCGACCCCCGAAGCAGCATACTTACCGATGACTATGTCACCAGTTTGGAGATTTGCCCCAATAAAGGGAAAGCCGTCATCATCAAGGCTGTCAACACGCCCAATCTTGCTCTGCATCTTGCCAAAACTTACAAGCTCATCTGTCTTGGCCCTTTTCCCCACTGCTTCTGAATTTTCGACTTCAGCTTTATAACTCCTAACATGTTCAGTTCTGAACATGCCACGCTCTAAAGAAGCACGGTTCATCACGAGAGAATCTTCTTGATTGTATCCAAGATGGACATTGACAGCCACAATAGCACTCTGGCCGTTGAAGAAATCAGGCCTTGGCATCATCCCCTTGTGGTGTTCAGAGTACCTCGACTTCCCTAGGCAATCCGATAGCATAGTTCGGAAAAGAGGCCTTTGGGGATAGTATAGCTGGTGAGAATTTGTATCAACTCGAATGCTGGGGTTTGTGGTTGAGTACCCCATGGCTTGCTGAGAGTGCTTGGCAGATTGGTAAAGAACTCTCCTAGCATGATCATGATTGGCAAAAGGAACTATCCCACAGCTTAAACCTAGAAGGAATGAACTATCAAACTCGCAGTGGGTGTACTTCACAGGTGGGTTATCTAACTCAGCAGTGAACAGGTAGTCAATTCCCCACGCAGTTTGACAATCTTCTTCCTCCTCTGGTCCGATGAACTCAACTATGCCATTATCCAGAAGCGACTGAAATAAAAAGTCTCCTTTCAAATCTTTAATCTTCTTTAAGTTCTGGACTACAAAGAGAGGGCGCAGTATCCTTCCAGCATCAGCAAATATACGCACTTCATCCTGATGCTTATCTCTTTTGATCTCAATCTACAACAGAAAAAAAAAACAGTACACACGAAATTATATAATACAGCCACACGTCCGAATTTAGAAGGGAAATTCAGCAACGCTCAAGCTAACAGTACTACAAAAGATGTTCCACGTTGAACTTCGACCACCCTTTAAAGAAAGTAAGAATTAAACATCAAGAGATACTATCTTTATGTTTTCAGCTTTTACATATTATCTGGGGTGAATGTGGATGCTACATGCTTCAGAATACAAGGAGATAATAGTCTCAAGGTTGAACCAGAATGCTTTCAGACAAATGTGTATCACAAGAGACAGGTGCAGATTAGAAAACACTACTGATCAAATAGCTCGGATGATAAAATTAAGGAATTGTGACTTATTTGAGGAATCACGTGATGTTAACAAGAAAGATTCTGGGATTCCAGCATGATTAAACCTACTGCAGTAATGGGACTTTATACACCTCAAGATATATAGTCTAGTATCTACCACGTAAAATGCTAGAAGAGAATATCATTAGAGTTGAAGACAACCTGCTGAGGTACTTCCATTTTGCGACGCTTGTGTCTCAGCTTAGCAACAAATGCTGACGAATCTTTGCACACTCCAACCCAATCTCCATCCAGAAAAATTTTGTGCCTTCCACCGAGCAAACAACAATCATCATCAACCAAATTCTCCATTCCACACTCAAGAAATTTTTTAAGGATGCTTTCTCGTCCCAGTATATTATTACTGACAAGACCCAGGCTGGACAGATTCTTAACCAGGCCACAATTTTCTCCATCTGGTGTAGAGAGAAAGCAAACCTTACCCCAGTGAGATGGGTGCCTGCAAAAACCAGTTTGACATTCATTAGATACTTATTCTCTTACCAAAGTGATACAATGCTGATAACAAGATCCTTAATGAAATAAAATAAATTATGAAAACTTACGGGTATCTAGCATCACCAACCCTGCCTGTGTATGAGACCTGCTGCCGAGTTCTTCTCATATCACAGACTGCCTGCAATGAATTTGTTCGCCTGAGATTAGCAACTACACCAGACATCCTTTCCATTCTCTTAAAAGGGTGCACCCACGCTCCAGTTGAAAAGGCTCTGGAAAGACCATTAGTGATGATCGAGGCATCCAGGTAGTGGTCGATGGACTGCACCTCTCTATCTTTGTAGAGGTCTCTCTGTATGGCCTTAACCATTCGCCTCTCCGCATGTTTGATATGCACGGAAAGTTCTCGTTCAAGAAGTTCACCTGCCAACTCCACCCTCTTGTTCCTAAAATCATCTCTGTTGTCAACTTTGCGGCGCCCTCTGTAGGCATCCAGCAGGCACTTGACCATATACGCAAGAAAAGAAGCTTTCTGCCGCTGGCTCCTAAGGTTGGGAAAGAGATAGGTATGGATTAAAACCTCCAAAGATTCTGTAGGTGGAAACTTACTGCCCTTCATCAGCTTCATGATATGCCCTATTGCATTGCCAGCCTTGCGGAAACCTTCAAATTTCTTATCGGCGTCATGTATTGATGGCATGAGTATGTTTTGAATTGTAGAGTCCTCCTCAGTGTCCAGACCAATCAGCTTGACCACCTCTCTATCATTTGGAACACCCAAAGCAAAGAACAAGAGCCAAATAGGAACCTCTGCGGCGTAAAAGTATACAGTAAGGATCTTGTCTCCGGCTTTCAAATGTTCCACATTTGGAACTAACTTTATATACACTCTTGTCCTTTTCGCAACTGGACGATATGCAATGGTCCAGGTAGGATCTTTAGCCACCCACAACCTTTTGAGGCATATTTGCTCCTGGGCAATGAATGTCTACACCAATCGTTGATAACAATTAATCATCTGTTTGAAGCAACTTTAAGCAACAGAAGGTAGAATGACCTTGGTACAGCTTAAAATGTCTAAGGATTTTTCAGAATAAACTAGTGTAGCAAAAATGCCAAATTATTAATGGATTATGCCAACAACTTAGACTACTAAGATTACTAAAATCGTTCACATATTAAGTGACTAAAAATGATAAGATTTAGCAACACAAAAATCAGAGTTCAATAATCTCTCTGTATTCCAATTTCTTACAAGTTAGTAGTATTAATTAATGAAACAGTAAGTCTGACCTTCTCAGCCCCCTTGATAACAAAGTAACCTCCATGATCAAATTCACAATCTCTTCTTTCTTTACCATCAGGTTCAGGTCTACTCATCCAGCACAAGTCCGATTTCACCATGACAGGGAGTCTGCCAAAGTTAATATCAGTCTGATACTCGTTCAGTATTGTCTTCTCTACAACTATATCCACACCAGTTTTGAATTTGTCACTTCTAGATGGACTTTCTGTATACACCTGAAATGTTGAACTTATCAGAACAGATTGGAATCTGAAAGAACATAAGAGAAACAAAATTGAAGGTGGTGTTAGAAAGTCATATCCCTGTATCAGTTAATACTAACTGAAAGGCTTTGGAAAATACTTATAGAAATCTACATATCAGCATGATCTGTGGTGCTCTTCCAGGTGGGAAACCTAGGGTTAGCTGACCAACTAGTCCAGAATTACTCCATTGGTAAAGAAATAAAAGGTTTTAGAAGAAAGTATATGAGAATTAAACCAAGATCTAATTGCTTTGTAAATTACATAGTTTTAAATTTTTAATAGCTTGTCAACTATGCAATCAGATGCTCTAACACCATTAAAAAGCAAAAAAATATCTATGAATACATTGAAAATCTACACAATCATTATATTACAACATAGAAGAAACAGACAATCTATTTACCTGAAGATGAGTCTCAACTTTGATCTTGGATGAATAGGTCATATTCTGAAGATGAGCATGCCTCGGCAAAAGCTCCAAAAACTCTTTACCATCAGTTGATGAAAACTTCTCACCAGTCCACAATGTCGGGTGATCAAGCGTGACTTTTCCAAACCTCAGTTTTGCGCGCTTCCACTCACCATCTCCCCTTTTAGTAGGGTCGTATCCAGGTTCAATTGTAATCTCCCCAACAGAGTCAAAGACTTTTTGGATCCCATGCTTGACAAAGTCATTATAGGAATTTATCTGGTGGCTAATTAAACCAAACTGCTCAAAAAATGCTATCGAAGCCTTCTTACAGAAACCTTTCAGGAAGCTTTTGTCCAGTTCTTGCAGGGCACAGTCCGCCTCATCTTCAGATTCAGAACAGTTGAAGTCTATATCATCATCAAATTCCATCGGTCTCGAACCATTAGTAAGCTTCTCGTTTATGCTGCTAGGTCCTGCTTCATCTATATAATCCCACCCGTCCATCTGTATCCAAAGTTAAGACTAGATGAACAAATCAAATATCACCCTCAAGTTTTTATGTGCCCTAATTGGCATAAACAGGGAAAATTGTGTTCATGCTTAATCACTAAAGCAATTTAATCAAAATCTAAGGGCCAAACAAAACAAATCCGGATAATGATGAAAATGCAGTATTTTGTGATGATATTTATCAATTCCAGAAAAAAAAGTTGCATACTACATTTTAAACAAAATACGCCCGATCACCAAACAAACTACTCCAGTAAATATCATAAACCAAAATTCCCCAACAATTCTCACAAACATAAGGTCACGTTGTCCGTCATCTGCGTGAAATGCAAGCAACGAATCCGACATGCATTTCCATTCTTTAAACGCACATTCTTAACACGAACACTTGAGAAATATTTCGAGCGGAAACATAAACATACAAAACAAAAATAATAATGAGATATCAGCGAAAATAAGAAGAATGGGAGAAACCTACCTCGATTCCAGCCTATTTGAACCGATTATTATGTTCACGATTTTGGTGGTAAGGGTTTTTCGATTCTTCGATTTTGGTGGTGAGGGTTTTTCGATTCTTCCACTTTTAAATAAGCTCTGCAATTAACTTCAACAGTGCCAGCTTAGAGTTTTAGACCATTTAATTACTCCTCAGTAATCCTTCTATTATGGAGTAATAATTTTTTAATTGCTTGAAAAATAAATTTTATTTCAATTACTAATTTATCAATAAAGGAAATCGCATTTATACTCTCTTCTTTTTTCCTCTTTTAAAAAAAAAATTTGCTCTCGTCTTCTTTTTTTAAATGCCCATATTTATTTTTTCAGAATGAATTAATTTAAACTTCGAACTTAAAATGAATTCAACAACACTAAACAATCATTCGGTAATATAGAAGTGCTTCAAAATTTAATTTCAAAGAATATCTGAATAAGGCATTATTATCATGTTGTGATATAAATAGACACTTAGATATAAAATTCAATCAATAAAATTATAGAATTCACTAACACTAAATCATTAGGTAATCTAGAAGTGCTTGAAAATTTAATTTCAAAAATATCTGAATAAGGCGTTATTTATCATGCTGTGATATAAATAGACACTTAGATATAAAATTCAATCAATAGAACTATAGAATTAATACTTAGTCATTTTTATTGGTAAGATTGTTTTGCTAAAATTATTTTTCCATTATTTTATTACTGCAAAAATTGGAGAAGTAAAAGTTCTTAGAAAATGAATACAGTACTTAAAAAGAGTATGTATGCAAAGAAGGTGTTGGCGGTGTCATGCGAGACAGCCTCGGTAAGTGGATCACAGGATTTGAAATAAAAGGACTATGCGGCATTAAAAGGGCGAAGCTCAGGGGAATTCTAATTGGGCTTATTAGAGTCGCTTGGGGAGAGAATTGTCGTCGAGTGAAGCTTAAGTCTGACTCCATATCTTCAGTTGATATGATTAGAAAGGGAGTTAATGCGCAACATCCTCTAAGAGACTTAATACATGCGATACATCAGATGATGCAATTAGACTGGGAGTGCAACATCAAATACATATCAGGGAAAAGAACTCCTATTGGTAATGCAAAGGATGAGCTGAGTTGGAGGCTGACCTATAATGGTATTTTTACTATGAAATCAGCCTATGAGACGCTGATTCCGAATAGCTTGATTGTGGATAACATGCCTAAAACAATTTGGAAACTGAATGTCTTACCTCGCACCCGAAATCTTATGTGGTTGATGGTGAAACACAAGTTGCTTACAAACTTGCAAAGAAGAATTAGGCAACTAACTGATGATGAAAGTTGTCAAATGTGCACTTGGGTGGTGGAGGACCAATTGCATGCGTTTCGGGATTGTGAAAGGGCAGCTACTGTTTGGGAAGCTTGGGTTCCACATGACGGGAGTAGATCCCCTGCTGTGCCAAATTCACAGCAGGGCCTGCTGTCTTCAAAACGTAGGATTTGAAGAATGAAATGGAGTGCATTTATTTTCATACCAATAATTTATTGTTTTCTTTTTCATTACATTTATTTTATTGTTATATTCAAAAGTGGCATCCATTTCAATAATTATGGAGTAGTTTATTATACTTGTCATTTTTTAATTCTGCTGTCCTGGTTAAGTTTTTTTACAAGTTATTTTCTTAGACGACTAATTAGTACAAGAATCTTAAAGATTTATTTATTTCGGTAATTATTTTATAAGTTATTTTAATTTATAGAGTTTTATGATTGGATCAAACATTGTGTTGTTCAAGGATAGTGAATTATTTTTCATCATATTATTCTTTTTTTTTCCAGTATTCAAAACAAATAATGTAAAGAAAAAAAATAACATTACTGAATAGAAACCGAAAACTAAAAAAATAAAATGACCTATGTTTAATTAGAGATAATAAAATACCGTAACTTTTAAAACAAATAACTAACCATGTAAGCAAAATACAAAGGACAACTAAAAAGTAAGTAAAAGAAATATAAATGGCTTGCGTTTCATTCTTCAAATCCTGCGTTTTGAAGACAGCAGGCCCTGCTGTGAATTTGGCACAGCAGGGGATCCACTCCGTCCACATGACATGAAAAGTCTTTTCTTCTCGGCATCATGGGATAAATGGTTGAGTTTTAATTTAGTGGAATCACAAGCAAAGGTAGTTCATAACCTAAGGTGATCTTCAATATTTTTATCACTTTGTTGGACGATTTAGAGGTGGAGGAATGAAGAATGTATGGAAAATAAGAAGCGAAACGGAGAGGAAAAATTGCATATTACCACTGCGCTGATAAGGGAACTTGTGTTGTTGTCTAACAATATTCCTCAACCTCATAAGATTGAAACATTCTTACATTGGGAGAGGCCAGCTGAATGGTGGATTAAAATTAATAGTGATGGCAGTTGGAACAACGATCTGAGGAGGGCAAGTGTTGGCGGTGTCCTGCTAGACAGCCTCGGTAAGTGGATCACATGATTTGAAATAAAGTGTGGACTATGCAGCATTGAAAGGGCAGGGCTCTGGGGAATTCTAACTGGGCTTAGAGTCCCTTGGGGAGAGAATTGCCGCCTAGTGGAGCTTGATTCTGACTCCATGTCTTCAGTTGATATGATTAGAAAGGAAGTTAATGCGCAACATCCTCTGAGAGATTTAATCCATGCAATACATCGGATGATGCAATTAGACTGGGAATGCAACATCAAATACATACCAAGGGAAAATAATCAGGTAACTGACTGGTTTGCTAAAGAAAGTCTTAGATTATATGCAGATTTTCATTTATTTCAATTTCCACCTAGAGAAATAGTTAAACTACTTTTAGCTGATTTTATTGGTATTTCTTTTTTAAGGTTTGTTAGACATTCATAATTTAATTTAAAGGGCTATGGCCTTTTTAGAAAAAAAAAAGTATGTATGCTACGTAATAACTCCAGCAATATTGAATTTCATAAATGACTAAATTAAGATAACAATATAGAGTCCATAAATTAAGACGAATACAATGCGCTTGATTGAATTTTGCACTGCTTCCAATGAGTGAATGTTGCATCTTTTTAGTAATAAAATGCATAAGTTTATTAATTGATCTCATGTTAGATTTAAAAATCCAATTATACATAGTAAGATCATCTCCAATGGTACTCTAAAATCTAAAATGGGATAGGTATATAGCTCTATAGTACTCAAAAACCAATCCTATTTTTGGTTTTTGAGAAAAAAATATCTATCTTTAGGTTTACACTAAACCAAAACCTAAAAGTTTTTCAAATTTTGTGAGTAAAAAAGGCATAATTTAGAGAATATTTTTTTAAGTTTGAGTTTAGTGTAAATGATTGGAGTAAAATCAATATTTAGTGTGATATATACACTAAAATGGGTTTGAGTTTAGTGGAATAGTTGGAGATGCTCTAACTACAAGAAAAAAAATCGTTAGGAACTGGTTTTTTATACAATCAAGAATGATAATTTGTTTTCTAAATATACCACCATCCCTTCAAAAAGGTTCCCTTATTATTGATATCCCAACTAAAATTAAAAGACGTAAAAGAAAGTATCCTAAAAAAACAAAAGATTAAGTTAATTTGTCTTTAATTTAGAGACACTTTCTTTTGCATCCTAAATTGTTGTCATTCTTAAAACTTCCAACGGAAGTGATTGCATCTCAATTTTGTGTCCCTAAAAAAATAAGATTTTTGTAGTGCGTTCCAATCCTATTTTAGTTAAAAGAATAATCTATTTAATTTTAAAACGTGTTCATTTTAATTACTACTACTCCATTATTTTTAGTTTTCGATTATAATTTATAAAACATGGATATGCATGAACCTCCTCCACACTGTCCGTCATCCATGAGTGCTTCCCGCAACAACTTTTCTTCGGTTACATCTAGATATTATTTTTGCATCGCATTACCATATATTTCCCTCGTCTCATCAAAATATGAAAAATTGAAATGACACTGGAATTAATGTACAATTGGTAAAGTAAGAAAGATGATGATAATGGTAGTTAAAGTAGTGTTTGCGGATAGTGAAACCCACATTATTATTAGTGTTTAATGAGTTATAATGGTGGGTCATAATGGTATAAGTTGTAAATAAATTGATGCATATGAATAATGATTTAGGGACAACTTTCCATAAATGGAAATGCTCATATTTTTATAGGACATATACAAATGGAAAGTGTACGTATTTTTATATGACAAATGGAGTATGTTATGACAAATTTTAATTAGTTTTTTACACTTCAATTATTTTTATATTCATATAACCACATTAATATTTTACTCCCTCCGTCCGCCATTAGGAGTCCCGGTTCACTTTTACAATAAATGGTAGGTACAACTCACTTTCCACTAACTCATTTCACTCACATTCTATTATAAAACTAATATATAAAAATGGACCCCACATTCCACTATCTTTTCTCACCCACTTTCCTTTATATTTCTTAAAACCCGTGCCGAACTCAACCGGGACTCTTAATGGCGGACGGAGAGAGTAATTAAGTTACTATCAATACTAAATTTATATAATTATTAACTTGCAAAAATATAAATACATATAAGATCCGTGTGATGAATGAGTGTTACAATAATTTAAATAACATAGGAATACTAATGTCTGATTAATCATAGACAAAATACTACTTAATAGCACCAAAATGCCTAACATTTGCAATTTACATCGTCAAGCTTACGTTTACCATCTCCATCGGAAGTGCCACCTCCACCAACAACGGAGTTGTCGAAAGCCGAACCAGCCGAGGATCTCAGCTGGCGACTCATGCTTTCAGCTCCGACATCTAAGGATCTCGGCTGACGGCTCATGCTTTCAGCTTCGGCAGTCGAACCAACCGAGGATCTCGGCTGGCGGCTCATGCTCTTGTCAGAGTATGCAGCGAAGGAGGAGGGGGCCTTGCATCGGGCATGCTCTGGTCGGAGAATGCGGCAGAAGAGGAGCCAATGGCGGCGGAGGGGGGCCCTGCATCGGGCATGCTCTGGTCGGAGAATGCGGCGGAGGAACCGACGGCGGCCATACTCAGTTCCTCCTTCTTAAGTTATAGGCACAAGTAAGGTATGAAAAGTGTATGAGTTAGTAACGAGTAGGAGCTAGCCCTAAAAGAAAGTAGGGAGAAGACAAGATCAGTCTCAAAGGAGCCTACGGCATGCGAATAAGGGTTTTCATGAAGAAGGTTTTCTGTTGCAGTTGAAAATGAATGGAGAATTGGAGATGGAACGTTTCTAAACTATGGGAACGGATCCCTACTTAGTGCTGGGTCGGTATGGTGTATCGTACCGAAAATGTTACACCGTACTGAAATATCGGTATGAAAGAATATCATACTGTTACCATATCAAAAGTTTTGATATAGTGAATTACGATATACTGAACTTCGGTATGAGTGATATCACAACCATTACCGTATCAAGATTTCAGTATATTGTACTGAACTTCGGTATAAATTATCGGGACAGTATACTGAACTTCAATACACTATAACGTTATACCATACCGTTTCGTATAACGTTATATCGAAAAATATATAAATGATTTATAAATTATTAATGGATAAAGTTATCGTTTTAATCCAAAATATTAAATTATATTCTTGTTTAATTTGTATATACGATATATAACATGAATTCGGTATGTATTGATTTCGATACATATTTTAGACTATCGGTATACGGGTAACATCAGAATATACCGGTAATATTTTAAATAATATTCTTTAAATTTGGTATATATACCGTTAAATTCGTTATATTCGTTAAATTTTTTGGTAATATTCGTTATATTTGGTAATATCAGTAATATTTTCGGTATACCACGTTTTACCGCGGTATAAGAAAATTCGTACCATTTACGTATCGAAAACTTACGGTACGGTATCGTAGCATACCGAAAATTACGGTATACCAAATATTCAGTAATTTTCTGTTGGCCGATGCCAAACACGAGATCGCGATCAATATCGCTGGCATTCACCACTGATTTCTGGTGTTCCTGGTGTTTCCTCCATTGAAATGACACTGCCGTATGCGTCGGTCAGGAATTTTGATTGAAAGAAGTTGTTTTGTGACTGTATATTTAGAGATTTTTCTTTGTTTAGTGCAAGAGTCTGTTTAATTAGTATTGATTGTAGAATAATAAGAAAATTAATATCATAATTAACATTGACGGTAGAATGAAGAGGTGAACAGAAACCAAATAAAACTGCCGATTAAGATGTATTACAAGCAATAAAAAATTTCATTTTTAATTAAATTTTAATTTTTAATCTAAAATGACAATCTTGTAAATATCTCCAAAAACTCCTAGATTTCATTTTTTAAAATTGTATCTCACATTCTACTAACAAATTTCACTTACATTTTATTAAAAATTTAAAAATATAAAAATATAGATTCATTAACTATTTTATCCACTTTTTTCTACATTTTTTATATTTATATTAAGTTTGAGATATTTAATCCTAGACCAAGGGACTAATAATTTTATTGGGGAGTGTTATATTGCTAACTCAATGATTAATTGCTATCTACAATTAAATAATAGCCCTTAGATATTCAAATCAAAGGCTTAGATCCATCAGCTCCGAAATGTCAATACGATCAAAAAAAACGTCAATAAGTGTATTAAGTTCAACTTATAATAAATTATTTGTAACTAACTTTTGAAAAATATCACATAACTTTAAAACACATATAACTTTCTTGATATAAATTATTTTTTCGCACAACATATATGAAATTAAAGATAATTTCATAAGGATTCTAACGAGATCTCACTTGCATATGCTCCGATGTCAAAATTTAACAAAAATATCAAAAATTTTCAATTTTTTCATACAACAAAAAATGTCAACATAGTATATAAAATATGTCAATATAATACATGTAGAATGTCAATCTTAAAGCAATGTGTTGACATTTTCAAAGTATTGTGTTATATTTTTAAAATACTATATTGATATTTTAATCCTAAACCCTAATTTAGTAAATATTTTATCTTTTTCGATTTAATTATTAAAAACGAAAATTACACATGGCAAATTTTAGACCACTAAATTTCTAAAATCATATGGTCTTAAATTAGTTGTAGTTAGCAATTAGAGAGTGAGTTATCAATTTATCACTCTCCTAATTTTATATTAATGGATTTTAAAATATCTAACATAAATTTTGAGACTACTTTTCGTTGTAAATGTGTGATTTTAGACTATTGTTCCAACCAATATTAAAAGTGTGAATTATGAATGAAAAATTTTAGACATCATTCTTTATTCACAGTTACGTTTGATTGTAGTTGCGTAGATATGGTTGTTCTATGTAACGAGTGCGTCTCCGTTACTCCCTTCGTCCCGCTTTAATAGTCTCATTAACTTTTATACCATTTTTTTGTAAAAATGAGAAAAAATAGTTAAAGATAAGAAATGATAAATTAAGAGAGAGAATAATATAGAGAAGAGTCTTATCTACATTATTGTCTCTCTTACTTTTCTATTTCTCTACTTTAACTATTTTTTGTCATTTTTACAAAAAGAAGGCATAAAAGTCAATGAGACTGCTAAAACAGGACGGATGGAGTATAAATTATTTGATTTGGCCATTATTCCAAGACTAATTAAGAGCCACTACTCCTAGTAAAATAAAAGATCTACCGGTACTCCACTTCCAATTATAATCAATAGCCACTACTCCAAATAAAACTCCTATAATCCATTTCCGTCAGTTATTACATGAATTAAAAACTGTTTTATTTTGCTGAATTTAATAAATTATTCATGATGGCATTTTTGTTATTTTTTCCAAAATTCCCCTTTTATATATATATAGATTATACATTATCACATGCATCTTTAATTTCTATTGATTATTCTCTATTTATTTATTTATCATTATATATATCCTTTTGCAACCTCTCTTCTTACTCCACAATTATAATTTGGATCCCTAAACACTAAAATCTTGGCTTCACTGATTACACGTATATGTATATTACTACAACTTATGTAACTTATTGAGTTATTGTAATGTTTCAAATTTAAGGAATTATATGTTGATTTTCATTATCATGTTCCACCAAGAAGTACAAATTAATGCAGCCATAACTTTTCAACTGTTTGGGTAGTCGGCCACTCGTGTCATTCGTATGATTAAACAAAAACCTATTATTATAATCTCATTTGATGGTGCTCCTTCCGTTCCTCTGTAGTAGAAGTATTTTTTTTCGATACGGAATTTAAAGAAAAATTGTTTTAAATGAATTAAGTAAAAGGAGATGAAGAGAGAGTAAAATACTTTTATTAAAAAAGGAAATGACTCAGCCTCATTTACAGTGGGACAACCCAAAAAAGAATATGACTCAGCTACATAAGAATGAATGGAGTAATATTTTTATGGTTATCTCGATTACAAGATAGATAAAATCATTTTCTTGAAAATTCAACAATATGAGAAGAGTGAGCTTCCTGTGTTTATTTATAAGTTCATCGATGTTGTTGTATTTGGGATTTTTACAATGAACCAACCAACTATCCAAATCATAAACTTAGACCATCTCTAACTATACATTAAAAATGAATTTCAGTATAGAAAACTTCTCCAAGCATCCATCAAACTCAAACCTCATTATTGGATTTTCTATGAAACAACATCAAACATGGTGCTACTGCAAAAATTTTGTGAGACAAATAATAATAAATAGCGTAAAATTGGAATTCGGAGTAAAACTACTTTAAGGTATGACATATACTCAAAAATGAGTTTGAATTTGGTGTAAAATATAAATGGTTGGCCTCACCTGAAACTTGTAGACTGCAAAATTCCCTTCTCGTTGCAGCAATTAACCATATGGATCTAGTATTTAAATTTCAAAATTTAGTTGATAATTTATTAGGGTTGATCTATTTGGTTTTCACTTTGTAGAGTTTGTAGTACTAATAAACACTCTTTAAACCACTATGAAATTAATAGTGGGACACAAAATGTTGGGTGATAGTGACCATAGTAGCAAAATATTTGGAGGAAAATGATCATGTAGATTAAGCAATACCCAACAGCATTCAACTGCAGTTCGGTAGCATTTATTGTGGGACACAATTAATCATCCAACTACATGATAAGATCCACACGACCACGATGCGATATTTGACACTTCATTTGTATTAATTAGAAGGGACACTTAATCTTGTTTACCTTATTAGGCATATAACAGATGCATATTTCTGTAGATATGATCCGTTACCAACCTGTTTAGGACAAGCAAACACTTCCCAAAATCATGTTTATAGACAATATGTCTCATAACTCTCCTATTTCAGAATTCTATGGAGTACTATAAAAGAATACTAACAGTGAATTTATCCACTTTCTTAACAAGAGTCAAGAACCAGTCTTGATGTAGAATTTACTTCAACAATGGTTGATATGCATTTAGTGGAATGCCTAAACAGAGCAGATGCGCTGTTTTTCATCATGCTCAATCCCATGCTCAGTTTTAACGGAATACAAAATCGGGAAACCCTATGAAAATGAAGATCTCGTGTGCGGGTAAACAACCCCGTCATACCCAACTAACTTATTTTCATCGAAGAATAAAAAGACCGCGATCGAACCAACTCTTGATGCAAAATCACGTGGTCTACCGTATATGGTTAAAGTGCACGTGTGTTACTAAAAACAGTAGTAATACATTTACACCACAAAGTTAGGATCTTGAGATACCTTAAACTTCTACTATCCTAATACAGCATTACTAGGATGGCTCTCATGCTGTCTGCAGTGGTTTATTCATGGTAAAAAAGGCAACAAACATTCATTTCTCCAAACATTCAAGAATCCAAGAGCAGAGACAATGGTGTATTCATTCATTCCCATTAAGGATATCAACAAACATTTCTACACCAACACACAAGATTCACATTATAACAACTACTAGCAAAAACACAAGTATATATCCATGGTAGAAAAACAAAAGAAAAAAAAAACCATCTTCAGAAGGAAAAATGGCGGATAAAAGCACGTACTCGTTTTCGCCTTCCCTCCCCTCCCATTTAGCGTCCGAATGTTTCGCCTTCCTTCCCCTCCTATTCAGTATCCGAAGGTAAGTAAGAAGAATTCAAACTGTTTTCCGCAGTAACAAGGCTCTGCAACCCTGGCTTCAGCTCACTGTTGCAGAAATCCTCATATTCTTGCCTATCACCCCCTTTTTTTCTGACCTCAACCACTCTCAATGAAGGCGTTAGCTCGAATATCTCAGCTGCGATCGACAGTGGCCCCTTCACACCATCCCTAGACCCCTCTAAACTCACTCTGCAATCCTTCTTCCTCACTGCAAAACTCACAACCTTGGCTATCTCCTCCAGCTTTGATATGATAGTCGATACTGGCGCCCCTGAAACAAACCTAGCACCTCCATCCGATCCCTCATCAAACAGCCCCGACAGATCAAAGCCACGCGAGAAGGAGATGATATCAAACGCGTTTAAGCTAGCCGGCCTAGGGAGGCTAGTGATCCTCCGCCTGCTCTCTGCCTCAGCCTCCGACTCAGACAACGAATGATCAAGCAAAGCAAACTCATCACTATTCTCAGACGAATCTACACTGCACAACTTATCATCTTCTATGTAGAATTTCACATGCTTAAATCCCTTCTTAAACCACTTCGTCTCCATAATTTCCGGTATAGTAATCCTAGTTTCAGGATTTATATCAAGCAAACGAGTTAATAAACGAATCAATTCGGGGGAGAACCACCTAGGGCACCGGAAATCCCCTTTGTGAATCTTCTTATACATAAACATCACATTTTGATCATGAAACGGCAAATATCCCGCCATTAAAACAAACAAAATAACACCACAGCTCCAGATATCGACCATCGCCGCGTCGTAGCCCTTCCTTGAGAGAACCTCCGGCGCGACATACGCCGGCGTGCCGCAGAAAGTATGGAATAGCCCGTCCTGCTTAATTTGCTCCGGAATCGCGCTCAATCCGAAATCGGAGACTTTTAGGTTACCGTCCTCGTCGAGTAGGATATTCTCCGGCTTCAAATCACGGTGGTAGACGCCGCGCGCGTGGCAGAACGCCACGGCGGAGATCAGCTGCTGGAAGTATTTCCGCGCCACCTCCTCCTTGAGCCGCCCCTTCGCCACCTTGCTGAAGAGCTCGCCGCCTTTCACGAACTCCATCACGAAGAAGATCTTCGATTTTGTGGCCATCACCTCGAACAATTGGACGATGTTGGGATGGCGCACGCGCCGGAGAATCGAGATCTCGCGCTTGATGTGCGCCATGAGACCAACCTTGAGGATCTTCTCCTTGTCGGTGACCTTAATCGCGACGCCCTCCCCAGTCTTCACGTTCCGCGCGTGGTAGACCTTGGCAAAGGTTCCATGGCCGATGACGCGTCCGACGTCGTATCGGCCTAATAGAAGCCCCTGCAGTTCCTTCTGCTTCGGCGATTTCAGCGATAAGCTCGCGGCGGAGCCCTTGTTGGTGTTGTTGGCGACGGCGGCCATTAATTCGGAGGATTTAACAGCTGATTAAGGCGAAGAAGCTCAATTCAATTGCAATTTGTGAGATTGTAGAACCACTGATGTCGATCGAGAACCCTATATTCATCAACAGCTTGCTGCGCGAATCTCTTTGGGAATGTTAGCTTAACAGAAATCGGGAATTTATTGAATTTCCAAAAAACAGCGGATGTGTACTGTATTTGAGTAAAAAATGGTTGACGCGGAGCGAATGATTGGTTGTAAGGATACAATCATCTAATCAAAGATAAAATAATTAACAAACTTGCATTGGAAATTACACTCTTTTCGTACCATAATAGAAGTCTCGCTTATCCATGTTAGTATCCATCCTATGTTAATTGTCCCGATTCATTTTTTTCTATGAAAAATAATAGACTCCATACTCCATTAACTTTATTTCACTTATATTATATTATAAAACTAATACATACAAATAAAATTCACTTTTTATTATTTTTATTTCACTAACTTTTCTTTATATTTTATAAAACTTGTAAAATTTAATTGGGTCTCGTAATGTAGAATGGAGGCAACACTATACTACTTATATTTGTTACGAGTGGCGGATGCAGGATTTTAATAATGGTGGATCTAAACATAATATATAATAAAATTAAAAAATATATAAAACTAAAAATAATGTTTAAATGTAAAGTCAAATACAATCATATCATAACATTTTGCTTATATTCTTCATCTTCTGAAATCGTTGCATAATAGTTTCATTAGTAACATTAACAAAGACATCCTTTTCAGTGTAAGGAATTAAGTAATCTATAACAGTTTGTCTCTCAAACTATTACTTAGAGAATTCTTGATGAACTTTATTGCTGAAAATGTTCTTTTCACTAAGGCACTAGCAACCAACAAGAAAAATGACAATTTGACTAACAATAAACTAATGGGAAATTTTTATGTTTTCTTGTAGAAACCATCTTCTAAGCAAGACAACCAATCCCAGATACATGTGAAAAAATTTCATCTATCTAGACATTAAAAATAAAGCTTTTATGTTGATTTTCAAGCTCATTCAAAACAACGCCAAAAGTTTTTGATGATAATAATTAGCAAGGCTAAGCAGTTCTCCTAATTAAATAATGTATTGGAAAATTGGGGAAAGATGGAGAATGGGCAGTACGGATTTGAATTCTAGTAGAGAAGTTCAGTTTTCAAATACTCCTAATTACCTATGTTTAAATTTAATTAAATATTAAATAACATTTAATTTAATTTGAATGTGAAATGACTAAAGTACCCCTACAATTGTTTTTGAATATTTGGGGTTCTGTGGGCCCCATGGCTCTTCTTATGTCCGTCCCTGTCGGTTATGCTATCCATTATCCCATAAAATAGAGATATTGGGATAACACAGATTTTAATGTATCATTAATAAAGTAAAGAGATAAAAAGAAAAGTTGTATCATTAGAAAATGAAGACCATTCTATTAAAATAAAAAGAACTATCACAATTAAAAATAAACTATATTTATGAATCAAAGTAAAATGAAAATTCTTTTTATTTTTAATGAACTTAAGAGAGTACATATTAATCATAAGATTAGTCAAAATTAATTGTCGATGTGATATTCCTTAGGAGGTGTTCGGTTGCCAAGATTAAATCTCATGATTAAATATGTATCATGTTTGGTTCATAAGATTGATTCCTACAACTTAATCCTAGATGGATATATAGTCTCATGATAATTAGTCATAGCCTTCCCCCTCCAACTAAAATAATCCTACAACTTAATCTTAAATGGATAGTCTCATGATAATTAGTTATGGCAACCGAACACCACCTTAGTTGTTTCCGACCTTTGAAATTGCACCGATTATACTATTTCTACGGAAAGAATAATAATGTTAACATTTGAATAATAATTGAATATGGACAATGTGTACTTCTTTTAAGTAAAGTATTAAACATTTAAGGGAGAGTAGAAAAAGAGAATAAAATATTAAGATATACTATTATAAAGAATAATAATGTTAACATTTGAATAATAATTGAATATGGACAATGTGTACTTCTTTTAAGTAAAGTATTAAACATTTAAGGGAGAGTAGAAAAAGAGAATAAAATATTAAGATATACTATTATTAGAGATAGCAATGGCACTCTTAAGGATTTGTTAAAATTAATTATGAAGTAAATTTTGTAAGAGACACGAATTTTAATGCATATTTAATAAGATAAGAGAGATATAAAAAAAAGTGATAGAATTTTAATGCATATTTAATAATTTTTATTTTTAAAGGATGAAAGAAGTATATTTGAATCTATAGTATAGTAATATTTTTTTTAATGAGGAGGGTGATTTGTAAGTTTACTTACAATAACGTGCACAACCAGGAATTAAATTTAGTTTTTAATTACTACTTCAGTTTTTTTTTGTCTTTTTATTTTCCATGATATATATTAAGGTTAATTTGCTTAAGATTTCAGTGTTCAATGCCTTCTTTAGGTTTGCTACCCGCGGATTATATGGAGTATGAATTTAAGTAGACCAAAGTTTAGAAGTATTACTATTTTAGAAGTCTACTTTACTCAATGATAAAATATGAGTACTAAATATCATCAATGCAAATCATAATCATTTCATATCCCAAAGCATGTCACTTTCTTATAATCTACTACTAAACTTTAGAGTCCTCAAACATTATCTAATAATGAAAGCATGTCTTCAACTAGTTTATGCGGTTCTGAAAGTTGATTGTCGTCACTTTTTGTAATATACGCTAATTTTGTTTATGGTTTGAATATATAGACTATGACTATCACACAAGTATATTAACAATTAACATTTAATTATGAAAGAGGGACCTCTTATCTAAAAACTACTATAAGAGGACATAAAAGGAAAATATATATGAAGCTGACGATTATTTCTCTAAAGTTAACTATTAGTATTATAAATGATAAATGATTTCGTCGGTGCACTAGTGCTCATTATAATGAAATACTACATAAACAGTGTCATGAGGTTTGAAATTCATGCATGATGTTAGTTGTCCAAAATTTATTTGTCACTTGATTTCTTCATTTATTAAAGTAAATGTACAAATAAATGTCATGAGGTCTGAAATTCAACACAGTATTAATATTATCTTTACTATTATCATGGGCTAGTTTGTAAATCATTTATGCCTTTATGGCGGTGTAATTGAACTATATATATTATCTTAATGTATGTTGCGTACAAGAAAATGGCACAACGAGGTACCGCTAGCGATTATGATTGAAATTTGTGTATTTAGAAAAATAAGTTTCAAGAAACCAAACCTAAGAATGAAATATACGTAAGTTGGAATATTTAATTCATTTAGTAAAACCTGGCAAGTGACACTTCATCAACATTACCTTATTTAATTACATTATAAAAATGAATAATATTGCTACATCTATGCTGGATTTCTATCTTGTGTCAAAGTGTCTTCTATCATTGATTATTTAAGTAATTTAACTAATATAATAGTCAAGAAAATGTAGATTACGCGTACTTCCTTAGATCATGACAAGGACTTCTTTTTATTTAATTAATAAGCTTAAACCACTCTAAAAAGACAGTATACAAATTACAAAGTCAATGCTGAAAAATCAATTACACAGATACAATAATACTCCTCTCATTACTACAAAATATAAAAAACTAAACCAAATAAAAGCAACAACCAAAAAGTATCGGTTACTCATAAATTTGTAACTTATATCCTCTCATTACTTTTTAAACGCATACTCCATATTCTTCATTTTTTTCAGAATCTTTTGGTCATATTGGAGTTTTTAAAAATAATTCAGAAAAAAATAATGGATTTAAGAAACTTCTAGAGAGCGAAGCTAATCAGCATATCCCTCATGAGTTGTAAATTTGTAAGTTGTAACCTTATTTGTGGCCATAAAGGGAAGTTGGGAAATGCACGGACAAATAGTGATTTCTTCAAACTTTTAGGCATGAGGCCAGGCCATATCATGAATCATACATAAATCAAATTTTCGAAATTAACGAGAAATAATTAATAAGATATGATATATGCTATTATACCAAGAATATGTATTTATCTGGTTTGCTTTTATACTAAAAAGGTTATTTAGTTCAAGAGTCCACGCCACAATACATTATTCCGATGACATTATTTCAATTAGTAGATTGTAGTCCGAGTCACTTTTTTTTTTTTTTTTTTTTTTGCAATCTCAAAAAATGGAAACCATGTAGCTTAATCCCAAAAACTTGCAACTTACAAACTGAAATCGGTGTGTTGCTTAGATGCACAAGTATGTCTACAACTTAAAAAAAAAAAGAATTACTAGTATGCGTATACAACAACTCTAAAAAAATCGAATAATTATGGGCTATAAACGCTTAAGATAGAAGGAAAAATAGAAAATAGTGGCAAGCGGAGAAAATTGAACAACAGAAAAGGACAAAAAAAAAATCATACAAAGTCATTATACAATTCCAATCATGTTTTGGTAAAAGATTTTACCAAATTAAAAATGCTTGAAGTGGTGTGTAGCTATTTGTCAACTGTGAATTCAAACTAAAAAATCTAAGCAAAGTTTGTAAATTGAAAACGATTTGGTTGGTCATATCAGCCGCTTTGGGACCAGTCAATTGAAAAAAGACAAATGAATGATTAAAGGTTCCTAAATTTCTATCAATATATAATTACGAATTGAATAATAGTGTGGGCTTGATTATTGAATCCACACATACATTCATAACAAATACTGTATCATGTATTGAAGAAGTGTGTGAAATTAGATGCTAATATTTCATTCTATGCGAGCTAGTGCATATTTTAACAATACAAAAAATGAAAACAAAGTTACAGAGATGATTGCTTATTCTTTTCCTGAAAACACAGAGCAATGGAATTTGTGTAGATATTTGAGTTTTGAGGCTATGATCAAAGAGAGGTAAGAACATAGACCGTCCCTAGAGAAATAGGGTATAGAGCAATTGCTACATATCCCGTCCAGCGTGGGAATGTTGTGTTGAAGCTAGCGAATCCGCCCATGCCAAGGCATATCAACAGAACTAAGTGAAGCTCCAATGAGACCTCTGATGACAAGTCGCGAAAGTATACTGGCACGAGGAATGGAAGCATACCGATAACATTGCCCATGAACACGCTACCATATAGCTGTTGGAATATAAGATATATGTCAGTTATCTAGCTAACTCTTGTTGCATAGGTACATATTGAGTTAATTATATGTAAATTATACCGAAGACAACAGCAAGGAGTTGGTCTTTTCCGACTTCTGTGAGGCCAACTTAATTGTTTGGAGGATACCGTTATAGTGCAAAGCGAGAGGTAGAACCACATACGAGACCAAGAAGGATGAGACGTTCACTGCTTCAGCAAATCCCAAGATTGATGTCATCAATGGTTGTGAAAGGGACAACGCAATACCAAATCCGAACACCAATGATAAAGTTGCTTTCACGTAGATCAACCAAGAAGTGCTTTTAGCTTGGCTTCTGCTCGTGAATCTACTTAACAACGCCTCTTGCTCCGGATTCTACTTAACAACCAATCATTAATAATGGTTATTCGTTCTACATTAAGATTTTGATAACATATAAATAGTGATATGCTCTTCTGATTTACCTGGGATATGTTGTTTCCTGGTGTTGTTAGTTGTTCTGGTGTCAAATCTAAAAGGGTTAGAGCCAAGTTGGTCATGCCTAATACGAACTCTTCCTGACCGATACTTCCATCACGGGAGGTGTCAAAATATGCTGTGATTTCATCCAAAACTCGGTTCGTGCTAACGTCATCATCCTCCATCTTTACTCCTAACACCAGGACTCTGATTTCTGCAGGTGTTACAGATGAAGTGTTGTCCTTGCCAATTTTGTTGAACAGCCTGTTTAGCATAAATTAATTATGAGGATTAATGTTTAGAATTAATTTATGAAGAGAAATAGAAGATGAAAATTTATGGAACTGACTTTTGTATCTTCCCAATATTAGGCCTGCCATTTGTTGTTAAAAGTTTTAGTAGCTTATCCTTTGCGTGTTTTTCTATCATAAACTCGAAACATCTGTTCTGTATCCACGGCTGGAACGACTGCACAAAAAAAAATGCTACTATGAAGTTTGTAAAAGAGACATGTTGAAGAGGTGGAGATGTTATTCATACCTGAAACAAAACGTAAGCAAGGAGCAAAGCAATGGTGATGATGAGAGCGATAAGAATGAGGATTTTTTTCCCCGGCGAGGAGGTGAAAACATTTTGAAGCTCAAGGATGAGATATGGCAATGAAGCCAACAAGACCAGCCTCGCTGTCCAGCTGGTTTCGACATCTGTGACAAGGTTATAGCCTGCAATAGGAGGTTCAGTGATTTTGTTTTTCATTATTGATAATGAACATAAATTAAAAACGGTGTCACAATGGATTCAAATCCGGGAACATTAACCATATTACCACTAGGTTAACATGCACACTGAGTATAATGCTTAGTGATATTGTTTAATAGTAGTACAATATATGGTGTAAGAAAGAGAGAAGTTTTTAGCACCTTGGGCAGTTTCTTGTTCCTCGGGGGGGTCGGAGCTTCCAATAACGATGGTAAGGCCCCATATCAATGTTAGTGCGATCACTACTCCTCCGAGCACCATCCCCATCCCCGACGTCACCCGTGCTTGAGCCTCTTCCGCGGAACCCGTAAGCAGAGGTACTTGCATTGGTAATTCATACAAATGGAATGTGGTTAACTTAATGTTGGTATTGTTAGAAAATTTAATGCGGAAATGAAAAATACTATTGCTAGAGTACATTTTATTATGATAGGTAATCCTCCATGTATCTATACGGTATAGTATATTAGTCTATTAATCTGAATAATTAATAGTACTATACTCGTATTTTCTTGTGATTTGAGTATATCTTCCATGTATAACCCATTTTCGCAACAATCGGCTCATAAATGATCACTCCCTCCGTCCCTGATTAATTGTCACTCTTTGACCGGACACGAATTTTAAGAAATATAAAGAAAAGTTGGTTGAAAAATTTAGTGGTATGTGAGACCCACTTTTTATATTAGTTTTATAATAAAATGTGAGTAAAATGAGTTAGTACGTAGAATGTGGGACCTACTTATCATTTATGGTATAAATGAAGTGGAACAATTATAGAGGGACAGACTGAAATGGAAAAGAGGAACAATTAATCGGGGACGGAGAGAGTAAATCATAAATAACCACTCGCGGTATAAAAACCAGTTTCAATCGTAGTAGCAAACCAATCATATTTTATTGTAAAAACAGCTTAGAACCTAAAAATATAAGTCATTATTTCTATAAAAACTAATTTGAGTATATGGTTGATCTCATGTCCCCCATTTCCCAACTCAAAAAGATATTCCTACTTGGCTACTTCAATGGTGTTTTACAATCTAAATCCAATTAATTAGGGTTCGACTATTATAAAACTTCAAGTGCAAAAAAATAAAAATAAAAATAAAAATAAAAATAAAAGTTTCTTCTAACAACCTTTTTCTATGCACCTACCAGCACGACTCAATACAAAACATAATCATGTTGCACAAATTTAAATATTCACCGTTTTAACTTTTAATATTCGCTTTGTGTGACATTCGACGACTTTTACTTGTACAAAAAACGTGGTGAGAGGTTGCCAATTTAATAATAACAATTTTTATCAGAATATTACTGAATTATTTACCAGGGATCTCCAATTGGTGTCTTCTGTGAAGTGGAGTATCAAAGAGAATATACTACAGATTCATTGTTTTCAAATAATGAAGAGATCTTGCGTGTGTTGAACTCTTAATTTGCAAGAACGAGATAATTAATTAGCCAATTGATTTATCAAAATAAGAAATCCATAAATACTTACAAAGCATCATAACGAGCTGCGGAATCGTGCCGAGGAACTGAAAGACGCTGCCTCCGACGACGCCCGGCCCGATGATCTGCAGCCAGAGATCGGAGCCGGCGGCGACGTATTTCCCGCCGAAAGAGAGCAAGATAATGTACACCACGATCATAAACAGTAAACCCAAGCCGTTGGTGGCGCACGGCAGGAAGCCGTACACCGGCTCGCAAGTCACT
Organism: Salvia hispanica; assembly: GCF_029641045.1. NCBI lineage: Eukaryota > Viridiplantae > Streptophyta > Magnoliopsida > Lamiales > Lamiaceae > Salvia > Salvia hispanica. The sequence goes on along the minus strand of NC_142695.1, from coordinate 45,367,263 downwards.
GTAGTCTCCGCCAGCGGCCACTTCACATAGTTGCCGCTGTCGGATACTGAGCTCCGATCATCCGCCATCGAGCGGCTGCCAACTAGGTGGCTGCTAGCGAGGAGAAATAGCGACGAAATGACGACGAATCGCTTCATCGTCGGGCGGGGTAGGGTTTTGGAGGGAAAATGTTGATGATGTATGGATTGGGAATGGGATGAAGCTGCATGTGGGCTTTATATATGTATTTTTTTTGCGTGTGAGATGGGTCTTGATTTATTTTAGTTGTTACATCTTCCTATAAACAAACTAAAATGAAAAAAAATACAGTAATACTCTATTTATGAATATTATATTTTTTGTGTTGCATTTTGTGTTTTTATAGTATTAATTTTGCGAGGGATGTGATGTGGTAATGTAATAAAATATATGAAGTGAACGTGGGATACTATGAAATTTGGATCCTGGCACGACGGCAGATTCATTTAGATTTTTTAGATCTTAAAATAAAAAGCTATATAAAATATATGTGCATAGCAATAGGCAAAATCAAATTATTTTGGACCTCGCGCATCACATATATTTTGCACGGGTTGAAGAATATTCACTCTTGATCATTAGCCTCTCCAGTTGACATAACCTTTGCTTGCACTCTCTAGAGATTACAAAATACACTACTAAATTTCCTAAATTGTATACACTTTCTAGATGTATACTACAGTTTTTTTTTTTAATTTCCGCGCGCTTTGTTAAATAATTTTTTATATTGGACATAAAGATTCATTTTGTGCATAAAAAATTAGAAAGTATAACCAACAAATTTACTTTAAAAAAAAAATCTAGTTTATAACTATTTTACATTTGAATCAGATAATATATAGTAGTACTATTCAGTATTAACAAAGAGTTAGATAATGACAATGGAGAAAACTTGGGCGTGGGTACGTAACTTTCCCAGTTTTATACGTATATTACATATTTACATGCGTACAAGTATTCCTCACATGTCCAAATTCTGACACTTTTTAAGGTCAAAGTTACACATGTACATACAAATAATTGTAACGAGAAATATGGCACTGTCCAGAACTCAAGGAGCACATGAGAAAGATTTAAAAAGTACTGCATTTTACATTATTAATATATCTATGGTGACAATAGTAACGTGTTCTGTGTAAATAATCAAATTGAATCAATGAGATTTGTTTCGAAATAACGATCTAATTACCAAGGCACTAATCGTGCCTAAAGTTATTATTCTCGTTTTCATCTATATAGGTGAGCTGGTCAAATAAGATTATTTATTAACAATTCCAAGCAATAGTATTTAATAGTAGTAATTCTTTTACACCTAACCAGACTCTTTATATTAACGACTTAAACGATTGACTTGGATTTGTAGTGATTCTTAATCTCTGATTCTATTGTACATCAAATGAAAACAAGGCACGTACGGGTGCTAGAGTGTAAGTGTGCAAATAACGTATTCCGAACCTCTTTTTTTTTTTTATATTTGATTTGATTGATTTAGTAAAGCAAAATTTAACCAAGATTATGGATTATAGAGTTCCGTGAAAAATAATCTAAATCTTAATGCATATAGTCCAATATAGTTGTAGAGCTACCTCCCCTTTAGTACATAATTAGGCACCGAATCTTAGCAACTTGATCAAAACATAGAATAATGAGATTGAGAGAATTTTGAAAACAAGGATGTCATTTTAAGGAGGTTTTAGTTCATTTTAGAAAATTTGGATTTTAAAACACCAAGATCATTTTTAGATTGTCTTAATTAGTTAATTTAGATAATTAGTATTTTAAAAATTCATAAGTCGTTTTAGACTTTTAGTACAGACATACTTATGTTTTTGAAGAGAACCTTCACAAAATCAAAATGACCACTTTTACCCAAGAATGCTTCGCGTTGCTACTAAAATACTCCTACTACTGCAAGTGGCCAATGTTATTCTAGTATAACTAAATCTAAGTACTCCTACATTTGAGATTTGAGATGTGTTTGTTACAACTAATTAGAAACAGAATTAAAACAAAAACAAAGGAAACAATAGCTTCAACGTTGACATAAAACACACACCAAAGGAATTTGTGCAGATATTGGGGTTTTGAGGGTATTAAGGAAGAGAGGTAAGAACATAGACCGTCCCTAGAGAAATAGGGTATAGAGCTAGCGCTACATATCCCGTCCAACGTGGAAACTTTGTGTTGAAGCTAGTGTATCCGCCCATGAAGATGCATATCAACACAACTAAGTGAAGCTCCATCGAGACATCTGATGACAAGTCGCGAAAATATACTGGGATGAGGAATGGAAGCAAACTGATAACATTGCCCATGAACACTCCACCATATAGCTGTTGGAATATAAGATATATCTCAGTCGTCTAACCATCGATGGTATATTGAGTTACACATAAGAAGAATATATATATATATATAAAAAAAATATACCGTAGAGAGCTGCAACGAGTTGCTCTTCTTTGAGTTCTTTGAGGCCAAATTAATTGTTTGGAGGATAGTGTGATAATGCAGAGCGAGAGGTAGAACCACATACGAAACCCAGAAGGATGAGACGTTCACTGCTTTAGCGAACGCCATGATTGATGTCATCAATGGCTTTGAAAGGGACAACGCAATACCAAATCCGAACGCCAATGATAAAGTTGCTCTCCACCAAGAAGTGCTCGCAACTTGGCTTGTCACCGTGATTCTACTTAGCAGCGGCTCCTGCTCTGAACCGCCATTCTGCATATTTTTATTTTTTCTATAATTGCAACAATGCATATATATATAGGTATACTAGTATGTAACCAACACAGTTTAGTACGAAAGAAAATAAACAAAATATGATAAGAACGCACATTTTTGGTGATCAGCGCTTACCTGGGCTATGTTGTTTATTTGTGTGGTTGTTTGACCTAAAAGGGCTCGAACTAACTTGTTCATGCCTTTTTCGAACTCTGTCTGATCGATATAACCATCATTGTTGGTGTCAAAATATGATTCGATTTCTCCCAAATGCAGGTTTGTGTTTACTCCTAAGACCAGGCCTCTTATTTCTTTAGGTGTTACATATAAAGAATTGTTGTTGTTCTTGGCAATTTTGTTGAACAAGCTGTTAGGCATTTTGTGAGGATTAATGAACAGTGATGAGCAATACAAAAAAGGATATTAGTTTATGGAACTGACTTTTGTATCTTCTCCCTATTAGGCCTGCCATTTGCTGTTAAAAGTTTGAGTAGCTTATCCTTGGCGTATTTATCTACAATAAACTCGAAACATCTGTTCTGTATCCACGGCTGGAACGACTGCACAAAATAAATACTCCATCAACTTTGTGAAACAAACATATATAAAGTAGCTTATCTATACCTGAATCAAAATGTAAGCGAAGAGCAAAACAAGCGTGACGATGAGAGCAAAGAGAATGATGAGTTTTTTGGCGAAGGATGAGGTGAAAATGTTTTGAAGCTCAAGGATGAGATATGGAAGTGAAGCTGCCAAGACTAGCCTCGCTGTCCAGCTGGTTTCGTCATCTGTAACGACGCAGGAGCCTACCAGATGCTCAATGAGTGTATTGTTCTCAGCATCACTTTCTTGGTTTTCAAGGGGCTTAGAGCTTCCCATAACGATGGTAAGGCCCCATATCAATGTTAGAAGAATCACTACTCCTCCGAGCACCATCCCCATCCCTGATCTCACCCGTGCTTGAGCCTCTTCCGCGGAACCAGTAAGCAAAGGTACTTGCATTGGTCATTCATACATACAAAAGAATGTGGTTAATGCTGGTAAATCCATTTTTGCAGTAGTACTATTTTTTTTTTTTATCGAAGTAACTTTTAATCTTAAGAAAAAATCATGTTTAACTTTAACTTCTTATAGGTAACGTACAAAATACTTAACTTATTTCCTACTCCCTCGTTTCATAGTAATGGAGGCGTTTCTTTTCGGCACGGAGATTAAGAAAAATTGTGTTAGGTGAGTTAAATAAAGAGAGAGTAAAGTGGAAAATGAAAAAGGTAGAGAGATGAAAAGAGAATAAAGTGTAAGAGAGAGTAAAGTAAGTGTGAAAAAATGTGTTGACTTTTACTAAAAAGGGAAATGACTCAATTACTATATATGGAACGTACCAAAATGACAAAATGACTCTATTACTGTGGAACAAAGGGAGTACTACTTATAGGAAACACGATTGACTTACTGTAAGGTGGCGTTCGGTTGCCATGACTAATTATCATGAGACTATCCATCTAGGATTAAGTTGTGGGATTATTTTAGTTGGAGGGGAAGGCTATGACTAATAATTCTTCAAATGTATATCAGGCATGGTTAGGAGGAATGTAGGAGAAAAAGAGTGTTTATTGTGTATTCCTTGATGATTTCTACTTCACATATTGCACCCTTTTTATAGGTGTTATACGAATACATACAAGGCATGGTATCAATGATATCAATCTATATTTAATGCTATCACTCTATTTTTCCTGATTATATGGAGTATCAATGTGATTGGCAGCTCACAATCTTTTCTTTATTTAACACTCCCCCTCAAGTTGAATGGTGGGATCCCCAAAGCTCAACTTGTTCAGTACACTTGTGAAGCTTCTTGAGTTCACAGCTTTGGTGAGAATATCTGCCAATTGATCCTCTGACCGAACAAATGGTAGTTCCACAGCTCCACTTTCAATGTTTTCTTTGATGAAGTGTCTGTCAACTTCAACATGTTTGGTTCTATCGTGTTGCACTGGGTTCTCAGATATGCTGATTGCTGCTTTGTTGTCACAAAAAAGTTGGCTCGTTTCTGGAGACAGTCCAATTTCTCTCATCAATCTTCGTAGCCACAAGATCTCCATTAGCCCGCTCCTGATTCCTCTGAATTCTGCTTCAGCGCTGGATAGTGCGACCACCTTTTGTTTCTTGCTTCTCCAAGTGACTAGATTACCTTCAACAAAGGTAAAATAGCCTGCTGTAGATTTCCTGTCCACTGGATTGCTTGCCCAATCAGCATCTGTATATCCATACACCCCTTTATGTCCATTTTTTCTGAACATCACTCCATGTCCGACTGTTCCCTTGAGATATTTGACAATTCTCAGTGCAGCTTCATAATGATCCTTTTGTGGTCGATGCATAAACTGACTCACAATTCCAACTGCATAGGCAATATCAGGTCTAGTATGGGAGAGATAGATGAGTTTTCCCACCAAACGCTGATATTTACCTTGGTTTGCTAGCTCTGCCCCTTCTGAGATTTGTAGGCCATGGTTTACTACGATAGGTGTGTCGGCTGGCTTGCAGTCCAGAAGTCCTGTCTCAGCTAGAATGTCCAAAGTGTACTTCTTCTGCCTTAAAAATATTCCTCCTTCTGATCTTAGCACTTCTATCCCCAGAAAATACTTAAGGCTCCCCAAATCCTTCATCTCAAATTCTTGAAATAAACTCCCTTTGAGTCTTTCGATCTCCTCTGTATCATCTCCGGTGATGATCATATCATCTACATAGATGATCAAGCAAGTCATTCGGCCATCTCGTTTTTTTAGGAATAGCGTATGGTCCGACTGGCTTTGTTTGAATCCATACTTTGCCATAGCCTCGGTGAACCTTCCGAACCAAACCCTGGGGGACTGCTTAAGTCCGTACAAGGTTTTCTTCAGTCGACATCCTTCTCCCTTCTTGTACCCCTCTGAAAATCCCGGTGGTGCCTCCATATATACTTCCCTCTTCAATTCTCCATGGAGGAAAGCATTTGTGACATCAACTCGATTTGCAGCAACTGATAATAGCACTCGAATGGTGTTCATCTTTGCTACTGGGGAAAAGGTCTCGTCATAGTCTACTCCATAGGTTTGTGTGTATCCCTTTGCTACCAACCGTGCCTTGTACCTTTCTATAGAACCATCTGGCCTTCGTTTGATAGTAAACACCCACTTGCAACCAACTGCCTTCTTTCCGTCTGGTATCTTGCATTTTTCCCAGGTGCCGTTTCTTTCTAACGCCCCCATTTCTTTGAGCATTGCCTCTCGCCAATGTTTGTGTCTCCAGGCTTCTTCTACTGTGCAGGGGATTTCTTCTTCTTCATATAGCGCTGCCTCAAATGCGTGAGCCATTTCTGAGAGTTGTCCTTTGGCCATGTTGACTATTGAGTACTTGGCCTTTTTGCCTATAACATCTGGGCTGTATCTCTTTGGCGGGACTCCTCTGTTGGGTCTTGGTGGTAGTTTATATCCTCCAACTCCTTCACTCATCTGTTCTTCCACCAAATCACAGATCTCTGGTTCATTTTGGTTGTCAGAATCCCCCTCAATATCTGTCTCATGGTCAGTTTCACCATGTGTAGTAGCATCACTATCAATACTATCATCATGATCAGGAGATGTATCAGAAGTACTTACAGCGGATATCAGTAGAGGATTTCCTTGGATGGTGTCACTGACGGGTGAGGGCTATATTTCAGAGATCTGCTCGATGTTTCTGAGGGGCTCCCCTGGTGGCCCTACTTCTGCGGAGGGATCTGACTTTGATAACCGGCTTAGTAGGTCACTATCACTACTCTCCCCCTGACCGCTAAGGTGGTTAAAAAAATAGTCTGTCTCAAGAAAATCACAGTTCAGAGTAGTGAACATGCGATTGGCCTTGGGGTCGAAGCAACGGTACCCTTTCTGAGAGGCCCCATATCCCACAAACACACATTTTACGGCACAAGGTGATAGTTTAGTTCGTTCATGTTTCGGTATATGGACAAAAACTGAGCATCCGAACACTCGAGGCTGAAGTGTCAAGGGTAAAGGAATTTGGGCGTGTGTTGAGAGAGTTTCTAGTGGGGTGTGGAGTTCCAGGGAGCTAGAGGGTAATCGGTTCGTTAGATAGGCGGAGGCTGCAACGGCTTCAGGCCAAAAATATCTGGGGGTATTTGATTCAATGAGCATAGCACGAGCCATTTCTAGGAGAGTGCGATTTTTTCTCTCAGAAACACCATTTTGTTCTGGGGTATATGGACATGTGGTTTGGTGAACCAGGCCTTTATCATGACAGAAGGTTTTCATCTTTAAGTTTACAAATTCCCCCCCATTGTCAGATCGAAGGATTTTTATATTTTTCTGAAACTGGGTTTGCACAAGGGCATAGAAATGGCTAAAGTGTTCAAAAACCTCATTTTTTTTGTTTCATAAAATAAACCCAAGTCATGCGTGTGCAATCATCTATAAACAGAAGGAAATATTTGAACCCTTGTCCCCCCACAACTGGAGATGGGCCCCACACATCAGAATGAACTAGTGAAAAAGGAGAATCAACCCGGGTATTATTTGATTTATAAGAGTGTCTATGGCTCTTGGCCAACACACAAGTTTCACAATACATATCTTGATTAAATTTAGGAAAGAGAATTTTTAAATAACCCGTGGAAGGATGTCCTAAGCGACGATGCCAAAGCCAAGCCTCTCTACTTGCAGATCCGTGAGTTAGTAAGGCGGTTCCTTGTTGGGCTATCTCATCGACGTAATACAGCCCGTCCCGCTCAGTGCCACGTCCAATAATTTCCCCTGTCCTGATATCCTGCAACAGACAAAAGTTTGGTTGCATTAGGAGAGTGCAATTTAATTCTTTTGTCACATGACTGATTGATAACAATTTGTGTGACATGGAAGGAACATATAAGCAGTTGGATAAGGTCAGAGTGGGTGAAATTCTGACAGTTCCTACTCCTTCTACAGAAGTAAATTCTCCACTTGCAGTTTGAATATGACTTTTCGGTGCCCTATGCATATCAGATATATCAGTGATATCGTAAGTAATGGTGTCAGTAGCTCCGCAATCAAAAATCCATTTATCATTTTTATTTTCGGATGAAACAGACAAGGCGTAGGACGTAGGCAAATTTTCGAGCACTTGAAATCTGTTTTCACAAATTAGTGGGGCAGATTTGGGATTTTTGTGATTTTGGGAGTCGGTTTGGGGTTTATTTTCATTTCGGGGGTCTCTTTGGAATTTATCAATGTCTGGGGGTCTAATTTTTGGAGTTTTTTTAGTGTAGGGTTTAAATTGGTATAATTCAAAGAATGGGGGGTTTGAGAATAAATTCTCAAACCCTAATTTACCTCCTCCCACATCTCCCACATTCGGCGCCTCCACATCAAAAAATTCTCTCCGTTCTGGAAGTGCTCCGCCTCCGCCTCCTCTGGCGACGGATGCTATCCCGACGGCTATTCCCTCAGTTCCCTGTCCGCCGCTGCCTCGGTTGGCCACTGAGTTGCTTCCGACGGCGGCAGCGGGTGTTTCTTCTCCTCCCGCCACAGCTGCAGCAGCCCGACCCCCTCTGAACGGTGCCGGTGACGGATTGTTCTTGGCCTTCCTCTTCTGCCACCACTCCGGGTAGCCGTGGAGTTCAAAGCATGTTTCCCGTGTGTGCTTTTTCTTTCCACAGTGAGAACACACCAATTTTGATTTGTCTTCGTCCGGCCGTTTGCTCCAATTTTCTCCATTCCCGCCACCGCTTCGTTGAGAGGGGTTGCGGTGTGCTGCCGGATTTTGCCACGGATGGGTCACTGCTAACCCAGCTCCAATCCCTTGTGTGCTGGAGTCACCTGCTTGTAGGACAACGGATCTGGTGTCTTCTCGCCGGAGCATAGCGTATGCATTCTCCACCGAGGGAAGTGGTTCTACCCTTAGTATTTCCTTTTTGATGTTCTCGTACTTGCCGTTTAAGGCTACAAGCAACTGGAACAGCCTCTGTTCTTGTTTCTCGGTGTGGTATATTTCAATATCTTCGGCGTACTTCATCCGATTTGGTTGTCTCCGGTCTATGGAGATCCATAGATCGTTCAAAGTTGTCCATATGTCCTCCAAAGATTCCTCCTTTTGTTTTAACGTTATTGCCTTTGCGTACAGGTCGTAGACTTGAATTTTGTCGCCTCCGCTAGCATATGTAACTTCCAGGCTGGTCCATATTTCCTTAGCCGTTGGGTATTGAGTCAGACGGCTGACCAATTTTTGTTCCACATTCTGAATCAACCATGTAAATACGCAGTGATCCGCTTGCTGCCATCTCTCGAAGGTTTGGTCGGTCCTTGCCGGAGGGGTTGGGACTCCTGTGATGTGAGATATCAGACCCCTCCCACTGATTGCCGCCTTCATGAGAATCGCCCAAGTGGAATAATTTTCGCCGTTTAGTCTTTCTCCGATGACTAACGGTGAAGAATCAATTCTCTGAGACTCTGGTTTGTGTGGAGATTCTGGGGGGATTATTTGATTTTGGGTGTGCGCCATACTTGTGCGCATGAATTCGGCAAACATTCGAGCAAATTGCTCTGTTTCCGTTAGTTTTGGTTGTTCATCGTTTTCTGACATGGTTTATGGTTTTGGCAGGATCTGCCGGATTTTGGTTAAAGGGTTCGGGATTGGTCCGAGACAGTGATGAGACTACTCTGAGTCTCACCCCTGCTCTGATACCATCTTCAAATGTATATCAGGCATGGTTAGGAGGAATGTAGGAGAAAAAGAGTGTTTATTGTGTATTCCTTGATGACATATTGCACCCTTTTTATAGGTGTTATACGAATACATACAAGGCATGGTATCAATGATATCAATCTATATTTAATGCTATCACTCTATTTTTCCTGATTATATGGAGTATCAATGTGATTGGCAGCTCACAATCTTTTCTTTATTTAACAATAATCATGAGACTATTCATATAGGATTAAGTTGTGAGGGTCAATCTTATGAACCAAACATGATACATATTTTTAATCATGAGATTTAGTCTTGCCAACCGAACACTCCTAACATGATTATGATACTAATACAGTCTACAAAACAATTTTTTATTAATAAAACACCAAGTATGTGGGAATTTAGAAATGTTCAATTCCAACAATTTTATTAACGTCCACATCGGAAAATAAAAATACCTAAAACCCTTCTTTTGGTCTCCCATTTATATTAATATTTAATATTTAATACGGAGTATAACTAGTTCTCTGGAGAAACAATCTTTCTATTCCAGTAAAAATATAATCAAATAACCACTACTCTGATATCTTTCCTCAAAACTAAAATATGGTAAACGTATCGCTATTCACTACCAAACATATTCCTCCTATAAAGAAACCGAATACTATAAATGATACTCACGTATTTTACGATCAAATTCCTACATTAACCCCTCAATTATATGTATATCTACTCCAATTTCGAATTTCAGCTCAAATGCAAATATAAATACCCTAATTATACGAATATTAGACCATTTTTTGAATTTGATTTCAAATTTCCCAATTATACGGTAGACCAATTTTAAACATCATTAGAATTATAATTAAGAGTCAAAATGCGTAAAGTTAAATATATATGCATGAGATATTCATATATACTTACAAAGCATTATAACCAGCTGCGGAATCGTGCCGAGGAACTGAAAGACGCTACCTCCGACGACGCCCGGGCCGATGATCTGCAGCCACATATCTGAGCCGGCGGCAACGTATTTCCCGCCGAAAGACAGCAAGATGTTGTACACGACGATCATAAACAACAAACCCAAACCGTTGGTGGCACACGGCAGGAAGCCGTACACCGGCTCGCAAGTCACCGTAGTCACCAACACCGGATAATTTCTCCGATCATCCACGATCGAGCGGCTTTGAGCTAGCTGGCTGCTAGCGAGGAGATAGAGCGACGAAACGACGACGAGTCGGTTCATGGTTTTGGAGGGAAAATGTGGAGTTAGGGTTTTTTTGGGTATGGAATGGGATTTAATTGGGGGTTTATGTAGAATGGGATGAAGCTGCATGTGGGGGTTTTATTTTTTTTTTTTCGTACATGGGGGGTTTTATTTTTATATGTATTGTTCTAGCGTGTGCTTCTTGAGTAATATTAGTACCATATTTTGTGTTGCATTTTGTATTTTTTATTTTATTGATTTTGCGAGAGATATGAGTTTGTAATGTAATAAATACATGAAAAAGGTTTACTAGGAAATTAATTTGGATCCTCGCAAATATTAGTATAAAATTATGAAGCCATATAAAATATGTGCATAGAATTAAATAGGTTTGCACTGGTAGAAGATCTTCATAGTTAGTTATAGTAATACAACTTACTACTAAATTTACTAAAATTAACGTAGCATTATGTTGTCTAGCATATATACAATATATTACTCTTTTTTTCAGATGTTTTTTTTTTATTATTATTAGACAAAAAGGTTCATTTTCTTCGTATAGAAATTACTCCCTTCGTCCATGATTAAATGTCTCATATTTGACCAACAGGTGTTTTAAGAAATTGTTTGACTTTATGTAGTAAAGTGGGTAGAAAAGGTAGTGGAATGTGAGGCCTACTTTTATATATTGATTTTATAGTTAAATGCGAGTGAATTGAGTTAATGGAATGTATGGTCCACTTACTAAATTTTGTAACAGTAAAATGAGACATTTATTGGTGAACAAACTAAAAAGGAAAAATTGGACATTTAATGGCGGAAGGAGTAGAAGGTAGAGGCAATAAATATTTCTTTCTTGATTCATTGCTAACCTAATTTATTTGTCCGTAGGAATGATTCAATTTTTTCATATTTAAAATAGGAAATTTTCATTTCTCAATTGAAAAACAAAACTATCCAAAATTTCAAAGCGCCTCAACACGTAACTTCCTCAGACCCCCAATTTTACATATTACATATATATAAGTAAATAAAAAATTGTAAATATTTCTCACAACATGTCCAAATTCTGACACTTTTTTATGGTCAAAATTATGCATGTATATATATAATAAAATAATTGTACCGAGAAATATGGCACTTCTCCAGAACTCAAGAGAGCACATGAATTTCAAAAGTTCTGCATTTTACTTTATTAATATATCTATGGTGACAAACGTAACGTGTTCTGCGTAAATTAATACTAACTTAGTCTCTGAAAATTTGTTCAATTTTTCCATTTTCGTCTGTTCCCTAAAATTTATCTCATTTCACTTTTTATCATTTTTGGTAGTAGACTTCATATTCCACTAATTCATTCATACTCACATTTTATTATAAAACTAATATATAAAAGTAAGACTCACAGTCCACTAACTATTTCAACTCACTCTCCATTACATTTCTTAAAACTGTGCCGAGTCAAAGTGGGATAAATTTTGGAGAACGGAGGTAGTAATAACTATATATAAATATAGTGGCGCATCTAGAAATTTAAGATTGATATTTGAATTTTATAATTTAATTGTATAACACATAATTAATAAAATAATATTAGAAGTACAACATGAAATAATTTCCAATATTACAATTACACAGATTAAAATATAATATACTAACACTTACGGAGTACTCCCTCCGTTCCAAGGAAGATGACCCATTTTTTGGGCGGCACGAGATTTTATGCACATTTATTTTGTGTGTTGAGAGGAGAGAGTAAAGTAAGAGAGAATGAATAAATTAGAGATAAAGGTGTTACCATTTTAAGTAACGGGTCATCTTAGTTGGGACAATAAAAAGGAAAGTGAGTTATCTTCAATGGGACTGAGGGAGTACTATTTTGTAACACAATTAAATTACATTTTGGATCTCTGTGACCAAAGTGACCATGTAGTACCTAGGTAGGGTTGAATGCTCTTGACCACTACTATTTGCCATTGTTCTTGCAAAAGTAAACCGTAAACGTGAGCATAAATAAAATCCATCATTTTATTAGAGCATCTACAATGGAAGACCTAGTGAAAGCCCTAGTGGTTGCCACATCAGCATGTCCTATCTTTCTCAATGATGGAGCCCTAGTGAATGTCATATCTCTTATCCACTTTTCATTTTAATTTTAAATCATTGTTTTTAAATTTTATTTTTAATTAAACTAAAATACCAAAATATATTATATTAAACACCACAAATGCAAAAAAAAAAAAAAGAAAACTACATTACTTAATTTAAAAGTGAAACTACATCATACTTAGCTAAAAAAAAATACTACATTAAAACTAAAATACTAAATTAAAAAAAAAACCAAACTAGTCATCTAAATTCAACCTCTGTGCCAAATTCTTGATCATATTCTTAGTCCTCTGTCGGGCTTCCAGATCGGTTTCCTGACGAAGACTGTTCTGGGCGTCAAGTATAAACCTATACTCAACCACCTCGCGATAACCTCTGAACTCCTCGATCGCCCTGTCCATAAGCTGAGCAGATGGAGGAGGCGCAGCCTGCGGGGGAGCCGTCGATCCAGACGTACCCGCCTTCGCCTTCCCTTTGGCCTGGGCTTTGGCAGCCTTGGTGCCAATGAGACGTCTAATAGTAGACGTAGGCGTGCCGGAACTCCCTTCCGGTTCAGCGTTCAGATCCACAAGAGATGGGCCGCTGCTCGTGTAACCGCCAGTGGCGGTGTTCTTCGTCTGCTTCGCAGCCGAGGATCCAGCCGGTATCCCTCCGTTGAACTTCGCCTTGTCCTTCAAGATCAGCCAAACATTGTACAGCTTGAACTGCCCGAACTGCCGTTGGTACTCGGACAACGACTTGTTGAGGACATCCTCCATGCTCTCACCGCTAGCCCTTCCGTCCCTGTTCCTGTTGTAGATATAGCAGAAGTTGTTGACGTGGAGCTTGATCCGATCCCAACACTTGCATAGTTGAACCTTGCTCCGCTTGAACGCCCACCTCGGTTTCACCTCGTTGTAGCATTCCTCAATGCGATCCCACATCCTGGCCGAAGTCTGGTTGTTGGAGGATATCGAATCCTCCGATATCGACCCAACACTACTGAGCCACCTTCACGTACTCATCCAACTCGTAGTCAGTACGCCATGTTGCGTACTCCTCGTTAGGCTCGTCGGATGGGAGTGGGACTAGGACCGATGGCGCCTTTTCTTTCCGCGCCATCTTCTTCCTCCCTTTTCTCGGCGGCAGCGGCGGCGCAGGGGCAGGAGGTTGCCCACAACTAGGCTCCATATCCTCAACCCGATACTCCTCGGTGCCGAAGAACGGATCGAACTCAGAGTGCGAGGCGAAAGTGGATCCTACAGATCCAGGGCGTCTCAACCCGGTAGTCTTCATGGCCGGGCCACCGAGGAGCGCCGCCTCCGCCTCTGCCAAACATGGGCATATCGTCGTCGACATTATGGGGGTTTGGGAATTGACTCGGATCCATTGTTGAAAGTGTGGATATTGAGAAAATAGAGAAGAGAAAGTGAAAGGTTTGGTTTGTGAAAAGTGAAGAAAATAGAGTATTTATAGTGGTTTAAATTAGGGTTAAATAATTTAAAATTAAAAAAAAAAAACGGAAAAGATCGGGCTCGGGCTCGGGCGCGCCTCTGCAATGGGCGACCGAACTCTCGATCGTCCTCGGGCGTGACCGAGACCTGCAATGATGCCCGATCATGCCCGAGCCCGATCTCGGGCGATAGGGCGTGAGATCGGGCATCCATTGTGAATGTTCTTACAATGTATGGGCACATTCTAAGCTTCCCCTTAAATTTTCTATACGCTAGCAATTTTTTTTCTTTTGAGTACCCACGCTGCAACAAGAAAAACACGTCAAAGACGTTTTTTAAATGCAATTAAAGATGTTAAATTGTGTTTCTAAATATATCATCAATGCTTTAAAAAAACATATTTATTGTTAATGTGTCAACTAACATTAGAGGCTGCAAATGGAAGCGTTCCTAAATAGCAAAAGATTAAGTTAATTTGTCCTTAATTTAAGAATGCTTTCTTTTTTCATCCAAATTTGTTACTCCCTAGGTCCACAAAATATAGTCTCATTTGTGGACAACGCGGATTTTAATTAGAATTTGGTAAAGTATGAAAGAAAATGAGAAAAGGTGGGTAAAATAAGAGAAATGAGAGAAAAAGTGGGTAAAGTTTGAGAGGAAAACTTTCTATTTATAAAAATGTGACTATTTTTTACAGACATCCCAAAATGACAAAACGAGACTATTTTTCGTTGACGAATAGAATGGAGTATTATATTTAAAAAAATTCTAAGGAAAGTAATTGTGTCCCGATTTTTTAATCTTTAAAAATTAAGTGTTTTCAGTGCCACTTCTATGTAAAGCATAAGAGATGCATATAATTACCTAAGTTTGGATACATTTGTACGCATTATCCTTATTTAAATTCGCCGGTAGGTGGGCCCATTATCTAAAATCTTCATTTAGCAATTTTACCTAACACTACGGCTAATGATGAAACAAGAAATGAAATAGACAACAACTCATTTTTTTATTTACGACATAGGTTTTTAGTAAACATAACATAAGCATGGAAGACTCCTCTTTCATGGACCATTACAAAATTATTAATCAATTTAGGTTCAATTTTATATTTTTCTTGACTTTTATTAATTACCCTTTTTTTCCAACTAAATTGAGTCGTATTTTTTTTGGGATGTCCAACTAAGTTGAATCATTTCATTTTCTGATAAAAAATAAAACATTCAATCACTCTTACTTTATTCTATCATATACTTTACTCTAACTTTATCTTTCCTACTTTATTCCCTCCATTTTTCCAACACAATTTTCAATCTTCGTGCCCAAAATTTTTGACTCAACTTAATTGGGACATAAGAAATATTAGTAATTACTACAAACTTGTTCCTAAATACAAGGTCCTAAAAAGAACGAAGCATATCGTTACTGACCAAGGGAGTAAGCCAAGACCCGTGACACCGTCTGATTTAAATTGTAATTTTTGGATTGATGCTTATCTTTGTTACCTCTAATAAATTATACTCCATCTGTCTCGTAATAAAAGTTATATTTCACTTTTACTATAAATGATAAGTAGACCCCACGTTTCACTAACTTATTTCATTCATATATCTGTTTCATAATAAAAGTTATATTTCACTTTTACTATAAATGATAAGTAGACCCCACGTTTCACTAACTTATTTCATTCATATATCTGTCTCATAATAAAAGTTATATTTCACTTTTACTATAAATGATAAGTAGACCCCACGTTTCACTAACTTATTTCATTCATATTTTATTATAAAATACATATAAATAGAACTCATATTCCACTAACTTATTCAACCCACTTTTCTTGTATTTCTTAAAATATGTGTCTTAACCAAATAGAAATTTTACTGCGGGACGGAGAGAATATTTTATAATTTCAAGTAATTTTCTAAAAGATAAGTATTCGTGCTTATCTAATTATTTTCTGAAGATAGTATTATTTTATATTGTATTTCTATTTATCCTTTCGGTGGAATATGGCTATGGTGCTCCATGTTATTAATTGGTATAGTTAGTGTCGCTAGCGTAAGACAAATTTATTAGATGACAGAGATGGATATAAAATTATAATTTTTCTTGAGTAAATAAATTTTAATACATGCAATAATATAATTTTAAAAACACGTTGTAAAGCGTGTTATTTTGTTATGTTGACGATTGCCTGATTGGCAATTATAGTCCTATAAACTAATACTCCCTCCGTCCACGAAAATTCGTCCCGGTTTGACCGGGCACGGGTTTTAAGAAATGTAATAGAAAGTGAATTGAAAAGGTTAGTGGATTGTGGGTCCTACTTTTAAAGTATTAGTTTTATAATAAAATGTGAGTAGGAATGAGTTAGTGGAATATGGGGTCCACTACCAAAAATGGTAAATGTGAAATGGGACAAATTTTGGGGGACGGACGGAAATGGAAAACTGGGACAAATTTTCGTGGACGGAGGGAGTAATATTTTCTGCACCCAATTAACACAGACACAGTGCATGATTAATTGATTACTCAATACAACGATGCTTCTTTTCCAATATTAATTGACAACTAGGAATTTAATAAGCCAAATAATACGTACTCCAAAGATGAGGAAGGTTCCAGAATCCAAAGAGAAAGGGATTGTGTTGTCTGTATTCAGTATTCTGCTTCAAGAAAAGGTGTCTCTCTAGAAGTTAATCGAGCTATATAAATTACACATAAAAGAAATCGACAAAATGGGACTCATGAATAGTAACTATAGAAAAAATGATGAGTTGTGGATGTTTTTTTAATGTAAGAGATAGACTAAAAAGTATTGTAAGGCGCATAAATAGTGAAGGAAAGGAAAAATTTAAGTAATGCTGGTTGTGGATGCCCTTACAAATTTACCTAAACATTGATCTATTGCATGAAAATAGAATTTGCAAATTAAGAATCAATCAATAAATCCACATCCTCTCATTGTAGAACGGAAGAATCTAATTCCATTTTTGTTAACACAACCAAACAACTAAAGAATTGAAATGTTTGGCACTTACTATACATCTCCCAAGTTCCATCACTATTTCCCTAACCAAAAACTAGCCCGAGCAGCAGCCGCTGTTCTTGACAGCAGATACATCATCCTTGTTCCCAATGTTGATAGTTTGGCCCTTTGGCAGAGCTGAGGGGTCATCCCCTATGTCGAGAGCCTTCTTGCTCACGACGTGGTAGATGCTTGTCAGCACCTCCGTGAAGGCGCTCTCCACGTTCAAGGCCTCCAAGGCCGATGTTTCCATGAAAAATGTGTGCTCCCTCTCTGCAAAGGCCTTGGCCTTCTCCGTGGAGATGGCGCGTAGGTGACGCAGATCTGCCTTGTTCCCTACCAGCATCACCACGATGTTTGAGTCCGTGTGCCCCCTGAGCTCCTTCAGCCATCTGTCCACATTCTCGAAGGTCACGTTGCGTGTCACATCATACACGAGTAGAGCCCCAACTGCACCTCTGTAGTATGCACTAGTGATTGCACGGTACCTGCACTTGGAAAAGGCAAAAATTCACATATCGATTGGTGACTTTCAATAATTAGGGAAACACCAATAATCTTCTATTAACTTCATCTAAATGACTATTAATGCAGTCTTAGATTCTCCAGCATTTTAATAGGTTCATGTTTTCACTAATAGATATGACTACTATGCAGTCTTAGATTCATGAACATGTTACAGAAGAAGAAGCTTCTGTTGAAGATAAGGAATGAGATCACTATTTCACCAAACAACAGCCAACTTCAAAAGTTATTCATGATGAATGTATGAAATTATATGAATTACACGTTTCATATAATACAAATCCAATCATAACGCCATTTGAATTCGAGTTTCAAACAGGAAATCACATCCCTTTCATATAATCCTCCAATTCCATTTATGAAAATTAAAACCATCCTTGATCTTTCCCGTACAGAAAAATCATCTACTCAACAAAATCGAGACGAACATATAATCAAATCAGATGAAATCATCTGATAAAAAAAGCATGAATTGATTCAAAATATGTCCATCTCCGTCTTTCTCCTGTACAAAATGTGAATCACAAAATAAACGCCCAAATATTGTTAGAATGAAACAGGAATTATTTTTTGGAGGAAAATCGAAAATAGAAAGGATTGATCACCTCTCTTGGCCGGCAGTATCCCAAATCTGGGCCTTGACGACCTTATCATCGACCTGAATAGATCGCGTGGCGAACTCGACGCCGATTGTCGATTTGGACTGCTGGCTAAACTCATTCTTCGTAAAGCGTGACAAGAGATTTGATTTTCCGACGCCGGAATCGCCGATCAACACCACCTTGAAGAGGTAATCGTAGTCCTCATCCGCCCTGTACGATCCCATTTGTGTAACCCTGAAACGGTCGCGATTCGATCTAGTGTATAATTTGTGTGGATTGCCGCAAATTACATGTCATTTGCGTTGATTGTAGAGAATGTTATTGTTGTTCATGAGCTGAAGAAGCGCGATTGTGAATTTTTGTTGTTGGGTAAATCTGGGGAGAAAGCGATTTTGGTTGTTTGATTTTGTTTCCCTCCACATATTCAGGAACACCGTTGGCGCTCCACTTACCCGTATCCTACCCGTTTCACCATTTCGGGTTTTTTTCTTTGGGCCAAAGCCCATTCCTATATCATGCTTGAATGCCATGTGCCTTGTTATTCTATTTATGAACATTCTCAATTTTGCAAATATATATCTTAATATAATTTGGCATAGAAAAAATGAATTGTTTGGAGTAGTAATTTTTGGATAGAGCAATCCAAAAAACGATCCACCTCGAAAAAATTTTAAGCTGCATAGAATTTGATATATATGCATGTCGGAATATATAAATATATTCAACTTTTCGCAAAATTGATAGGACTAATTTTTTAAAGAGAATGGAAGTTGCATTTTCAGAAAGACGTAGAAAATTGGTACATTTAATATGATTAACCCTAAATTATATCGCATTTTGTCTTGAGATAAGTGAAAAGAATCCTCATAATTTATAGTAGTAGTACTACTTTGAATTTTGTCGCGTCCGAGCCATTCAACGGGTGAATTTCCCATGTTAATTGGGGCTAAATAATGTGAAATCATATTTTATTCCATTTTTTATTAGTAAAATCATGTAGTTTGGTTATGATTATTTTCAATTAAGATTGAAATAAGTAAATACTTGTGCTTAATTAGTAGTCAAATAGTAGCATGAATCATCATATTTTTTGACGGATCCAGAAAATATTTATGGTGGGGTCGAACAAATTCACAAAAAAATGTTCCCAAGGTAAACGAGTCATATTTCTTTTTGAGATGTTCTACTATAAGTGAGTCATTTCTCTTTTTAGTAAAAAATTCTCCCTTTTACTTTAATCTCTTTTCACTCATCTATTTTTCTCTCTCATACTTTCCTCTCTTCACTTTAACTATTGAAATATCAATTCCTTAAATCTCGTGTCCAAAAGAAGTTCTTCGCTTAAAAGCGTTGTACTAGTATATTTTTGTTTAATGGTTTTCAATTATGCGCTACTGTGGATATTCATATACTCCTATAAAAAACTATTCACAAATCTGTCATTAGAAGAGAATTTTTTTTTCTCGATGTATGTCTAAATGTCTGTTCACAATTCATAAATATAAAAACTATAAATCACGGTTCAAAAACACAGTAAGCAATCAATTAATCCAAGGAACCCATACTACACAATCCACAAGGACAATAAAAATCAATAAATTAAAAAAATTTAACAATTTACTAACGAAACAACAATTCACCTTAATATCATAAACCATCAAATCATAGATTCCAATATCCTAACTTGTTTCAAGTTATAAATATAATTAAAAAAGAAGAGTGAAAAGCAAGTGTCAAACAGTACAAATTCTAATCGTTAAGCAAACAGTACAAAGAACTAAGTTAGTTTGATTTCATATTAATTTCTTGCCTTGTGCATTAGATAAGCACAAGATGAGAAGAAAAATCTTTAAAAAGGATGAAAAATGTATGTAAAAAAGGGGGGAAATGGAAGTTCAGTCTTCAAGGAGAAACCGAGAAAAGGAAGATATCTCATATGTGTCATTAGTATCTCTACTATGCGAGATTAATGAGTTGTTGATTTGTTGGGATATTACAAGATTACAAATTTATTTGAGTTTTTGGACTTTGCAACTTCAGTTCTATAGCTAGTTGCAGTTGTCTTCCCTGTAGACGAACGGAGTTTGAATCGCGCAGGGGTGCAGGTTGACACTTCGCGTGGGGTCGACGACAGCTCGGAACTCTGAATACAGTAGAATATTTCAGTATTCGTGGACCGACGGTGGGGTCGGCCGACCCCGCGCGACCCCACCTCGGTCCGTCATTGTTAATTGATTGTCATGTCATAAAATTCATGTATGAATATTATCAAGGAAGTCATTCATTCCCCTAGCCTCTAATAATAGGTGAATCTATACCCAAGATTTTCAAATTCGATATACTACTATACATGATTTACAGACTTCTCCGAAATTACACACCTTGGTTACCAACTACTATGAATTTCAAAAGAGTGCACAACACTCTATAAAGGGACTAAAACAAGCAAGAGGTTGGTTGCCTAGAAGCAAGCTCTTTCAAAAGAGTGCATAGCACTTTACATTGATGCATTCTTCAAATTTGCATCCCAAAAGAGTTTGCTTGTGGATTTTGATTTATTTAATCAAGAAAACATAGCATAAATCCTACCCACTATTTACACTCCAATATTAAGAACATGTCTTTGCGACACAAGTATTGACATTTTGCAATATTAATTTTTAAGGAGATCTTTTTTTTAAAAAGAACAAAAAAGTTCCGCCAGTTGTCCTTTGCTTGCATTAGACGTGGGTTTTTCCCATCCAATTAAATAATTTTTTTTTTCCGATCCAATTACTTTGAGTAGTTATTCAATAGAAAAGTGCACGGCTACGAAAGATCGGAATAGTTACACGTCTAATAAATTTCGCGAGGGGATAATTTGCAAATTTATAGAGTATTGAAATGGTCAAAAAAGTATTTCAAGTCACTTTCAATAGATTATAATTTATATATTACGAACGCGATAGAAAGAAACAAGTAGCACTAATATAATAATAATAGTATGGACAACTTGAATAATTAAAATGTCACTTTCTAATTATTTCGATTGCAATTTGCACATAACCTTTTTTTTAGTAAAATAGAAGAATGACGTTCAGCCGAAATTGCTGTAAAATTAGCTAGTGCTTGACTGAAACTGAAAGAGCTGAATTTTTTTTTACTATTATTTTTACTAAATTAAATTTAGAGTTGCGTTGTTGCACATGTGAATTTCTAGAATTTTGCAAATATGCATATGAACATGGACACATGCTCATATATAGATAAATTTTAGTTTGAATAGCAAAGTTATCATGTTACTACTTGTTAGTGAGAGGTCTTATAAATCAATTATGTACGTGTGTGGTGTTTTTGTTCTTCAATTTTATGGTAACTAAAATTCTAGAATTCTAGAGGTAATGGAGTTTCACATGTATTTTTTTTAATATACTAATATAATTTGGTGTTTAAACCCTATCTTCTCTTAGTTATTCACGTTCTTAATATTTTATGTTATCCGAACAAGTTATTCACGTTCTTAATATTTTATGTTATCCGAACAATTATTGAATTATTTGTCATGTAACCAAGCGATTCAAAAGATGAGTCTAGTAATAAGAGAATCCACGATAAGAATAGGTCAGCCACTCTCTCTCATTGTCACGTCATCAGCACTAAAAATTCACCTATCACATCAGCATTTTACTCAAATAGGCTAGCCATAGGCCAGCCGCAATAAAAATAATTCAAAACAACTACATTTACGGAATTAAATTTACGATTAAATTACGGAATTAAATTTACGACACGTATACGGAAAAAAATCGTTAATTTAACTTAAATAAAAAAAGTACATTAACTAAAAAAAATCACATAATAAAAAAAAATCCGGGCTTCCACACACGAGCCACCGCCCCACTCTACTCCTCTTTAATTTATTAAAAAAATACATTAAAAAATGTTAGTATGCCTTGAATCCGTTATAGTTTGCCGCTAGCCGAACGGGGGTCCCGACGCTATGCATGTTTCTGTTTTAGGTCTTAATTTTGTATTGGGCCTAGCCCGTCTTCTGTGTGCCTATTTTATAATTACATAATTAAAAAAAATCATAAAAAAAATACATTAAAAATACAATAAAAAATGCAATAAATAAAAAAAAATTAAAAATAGCGCTGGCCGATCGGCACACCACAATGGCGGCCAGCGCCCTCAAATCGGCTAGCCCACGCCGATTTTTTCGCCGATTCGCGGCTGGCCGATTCCAATAGTTCGGCTAGCCGATCGGCTAGCGACGCAAATCGGCTAGCAGGTGGGCTAGCCGTTATTGTGGATGCTCTAATAATTAACGCCTAGAATATAAAATTGAGAGATTTGATATTAAAGGTGAGGAATTGATCTTTACGAGCTCTAGGAAATAAATGCTATGGATTAGGCATTAATATTGGTTCTAGTATAATCCACGGTCAAGATATTTAGTGATCTACCCAATGAAACTCAAGTCATAAGTAGACATTAAATTGATGATTGAATTTGCAAATGAAATCAACAGCTTAGGTAGACATTAAATTGATAATTGAATTTACAAATGAAATCAACAGCTTAGGTAGACACTAAATTGATGATTGAATTTACAATTGAAGTCAACATCTTAGGATTTCCGTGCTAGATTATGAATATGTATGCATACACATATATATTTTAAATTTATCGGTATTGCGAAATGGGCCATGCGAAATTAAAATAGGAGCTTTCAGTTTCAAATCCTCTCAGTTCCATGACGTGAATTTAATATCAAAAGTAGATAATAGAAATTTCAAATAGTTATAAGATTGAGCACATTCACGCACGCGTTCACACCCACACACACTTCATATCAATTAGTACTATATCATTTTATCAAACAAATAATTTAGATTTGAATTTATTCATATTCTATTTTATTCCAATATTCCTTTCCAATTTACAAAATACTATACAAGACTAATAATTATAGTGAATAGACTTGACAAATTGGGTACCCGCGGATACCCGATCCTGAAATTCTCAAAATCCAATACCTGATACTCGACTCGAATTTGATTTCGGATACCCGAATACCCGACTAGAGTATCCAGTTCCAACTATAATTTTGATTTAAAAAAAAAATTTAACTATAAACTTTTAGAATTTATTTAATAATTATTAAATTCAAATTTAATACTTACAAAGTTGAAGTACTAATATTAATGTAAAAATAACTACAAACTTTTAGAAATACAAAATTCTTATAGTAGCTCGAATTTAAGAGAAAATAACTACAAACTTTTAGGAATACAAAATTCTTGTAGTAATTTAAATTTAAAAGAAAATAACTACGAATTTTGAAAAATAAAAAATTAATAAGTTATACATTAACATCTTTCATCCATCCACCATAAGTCAATAACTATCAAAATTCATAAGTTCAAACATTCATCCTTTATAAATATCACAATTAAATAATTCATAAGAATCGAGATCTAACAATAATATCATCAAAAAATCAAAATTATAAATATCACAAGTCAATGTAATTAAAAAAAATTAAATTACATATCTTATATGCTAACTATTAAGTATTAATCAAATTATAGTTAAGAAATTAAATTATATTTAATTATAATAAAAATATAATTTATTAATTTTAGAAAATAAATCGGATAAATCGGATAATTTGGGTATACCCGATCGGATATCAGGTAACCTGATACTCGATAATCCAAAATTCTCACTACACTCGATACCCGAAAAATCGGGCTTCAGGTATCTAATTATCCGACTTTTTCGGGTTTAGATATCGGGTATTGGATACCCGATATCCATTCTGACAGGTCTAATAGTGATTATACACCATAACTAAGTGTCAATACCCGATATCCATTTTGACAGATCTAATAGTGATTATACACCATAACTATTGTCACTTACAATTATTAAAGTTATAAAGCATCATACGAATTCACTAAAGAATATGCTAGTGATGGTAGTAACTATTACAAAAGCATTATTATAATTTATATACCATATCCTACGAATATTCCAACATAAAATAAATTCATAAGCTGACGTGGAAATTTCCTGCCACGTGTAATCCGGCATGGCACGAGAAACCCCAAAGCGGCAGCGGTTAATCGCATGTGGATTCAAGAAAAGCGCGTGTCCAACTCAAACGGCCTCGCGCGCACTGGCGCCAAGCACACGTCACCCAAAGCCAATCACAGCCCGCCACGTAGGCGTAGAGTTCATCCCCGATCTCTGGTTGGATTCCTTCTTAACAATGGAAGCAACAAATCCATCCCCAGATTCCACGCTACCTAACCCTTATTTGAATCGGTTCTTCATCGGTGGGCTTGAGATTATTCGCAATAAATAATCTCCAGCCTCTCTCCTCACATTCGCCTCGTTTTCCCCTCTCTCTCTTTAACCGATTTCACGCGTAGAGGAAGTAAGAATGGACGCCGCTGCCATGGCTCTCCAGCAACCGATTCGCTTTCCAAACACCGCTGCTGCTTCATCGTCGACGAAGGAACTCGGGAATTATGCTGGTAATCTCGTTCGATTGCCGCGGGGGAGGACTAAAAACAGAGTATTGTCCTCTGGATTCTGCGATCGGGGCCATCTCCAATACTATAGCTCTAGCTTCGATTCCGAGGAGGGGGTTTCAGGGAGGAGGATGAGTGTGATGAATGGGAAGGAAGTGAAGAGCGTTAAGGAGAAGTCGGTGAAGAAGATGAAGAAGAAGCAGTTGAAATTGCTTAAGGGATTGTCTCGGGATTTGTCAACCTTTTCTCAGATGGGATTTGGAATGGATTCTGATAGCTCGCTCGTTGATCAGATTAAAGGAAACATGATCACGGTATGAATTCCTTCAAAATCCTCCTAATTTGAGTTTAGCGCATCAATTTGATTATTTGATTTCATCAGAGTTATTTTTCAGTTTCACCAGTTCTTCAATCATCCTAGGGCTTATTTAACCAGTTAACCTTTTCAATTTCTTAAGAGTAATCACTTTTTAGTTTTACCAAGTTCATGTCAATTATATTAGGTCTTATCTAATCAACAAATTGAGCTACTAGATTTGATTTACCATATAGACAGAGTGTTTTCTTATGTTGCAAATCGAAATTGATGCTGATTTGAGCAATTTACGTCTCTGATTGCAGGAAGCAACACAGCTTTTGCTGGAGCAGCTGCAGAAGGTGAAGGCAGAAGAGAAAGAAGCGAAAAAAAGAATCAAGGAAGAGAAAGCAAGAATGAAGGCTGCAGCTAGAGCACAAATTGGGGCTAACTGCGAGATGTCATCATCATCAAGTTCTTCCTCCGAATCAAGCGACAGTGAATGCGGAGAAGTCGTCGACATGAGTAGCCTCAAGCGCGCAACACCTACAAAAACCATCTTACAAGAAGCCAAGGTGGTGGTGGAGGAGGAGACAGCTCCATCATATCCAGCTCCGATCATACCAACCATTCCACCCTCGTTCGAAGCTGATGCTGCACCGGCCTCTCTTCTCCCCTCGCCCGAGGAGGAGCAGCCTAGCACTTCAAGCAGAGTGCAGGATATAAGCTGCTCCGTTGCTCCATCTTGCTCGAAGAAGATTGAGGTGTGTATGGGAGGCAAGTGCAAGAAATCGGGCGCCGGTGCTCTGCTGGAGGAGTTCAGGAGAGCTGTGGGGATTGAAGGTGCAGTCTCAGGGTGCAAATGTATGGGGAAGTGCAGGGATGGGCCTAATGTGAAGGTCGTGGGGCAGGAGTCGTCGAGCTCTTTGTGCATTGGTGTAGGGTTGGAGGATGTGAATGTGATCATGGCAAATTTCATTGGTGAACATCAGCAGATTGGTTTTGCTGCTGCATCTTGATGGATTTTTAAATTTGTTAACTACCTATAATTGTACAGTTATTTTTTCATTAAAAGTATGTGGTGATTTGAATTTTTGAAGCTTTGGTGTGAGAGATTTCAATTCATTCATTTAATCATTGTGCTCATTATTGTTTTCATTATACCGAATTTCGTTAATCAGTTAAATAAAAAAATGTCTGAATCTTTTAACCAAGGCATTGGGTTTTATGGTAGATTACTTTTAACAAAAATAAATTTGAATATGTTGTGCAAGTCAAACTGTGGAATAGGTCGTCATAGAACCTACAGCTAAATATTTACAATAATAGTGTAATGAAGTACTAATAAACTCATTCAAATCAACCAAGGCGCCCAGGTCAAGAACGTACAGCAATATAATAATCTCAATTAAATTACCCACATACCGATCACATAACGTTGATTTATTTTGATTTTTATCATGTGATTAACGAGATCCATCATGAATATTAAGAATGAACCGTAGAATAGTTTGTCACAGAACCGACAGCCAAATATTTAAATTCGTCACGTGAAATATCATGAATACTCATACAATTATATAGTAGCATATCAACGACTCAAAGCAAACGAGGATGGAATTTGTTTTTATTCAAGAGCGAACTACATAAATGGTACCTTATCTTTCATTTTTGCACGTAAATGGTATCTGATCTTTATTTTATATCGTTTTTGGTACCTATAAATCACATTTTTGGTACCTAATGTAATTATTTTCCCAAAATACCCTCTAAACAAATGCATTCTCTCATTCATGTCATAAAGAATATTTTGGGCATAAATAAAATTAGTACCAACAGTGATATTATAATATCTTCTCTCATTCTCCTCTCTTTATACTATTATTTTTAATCAATATTAATATTATTATTTTGATGTTTGATTAATAATTAATTTATTTTTTATATCATTCAAATATACTTAATTATAATTATAGATATAATTATATTTAATTATTATACTAATATTATATTATTATTATTGTTATTTTACATTAAATTAGTAACTTATTAACTTAGCCTTAATAAAAATTTAACATTGTGAATTGTATTCATAATGATATAAAGAGTTGAATATTTTTAGTTAGGTATTTCAACCTTAAAATGAGTATAAAAAATTTAATAAAAAAATACAATTGATTTAATTACTTAAAATAATTAATTTAATTAGGCATTTTGTTCTTGATTTATATTATTAATGCAATTAGATGTATGTATAAAACACTAAAAAGAAAAGAAGAAAAAGAAGAGAAGAAAAATAAGGAAGAAGAAACATAAACTAAGGAGAAAAAGAAAAAAGAAAGAAAGATAAATATTTTTAAAAAAGAAAGGAAAAATAAATCACATATTTGGTACTCCTAATTGAAATTTCCAAAAATATCCTTTGTAAAAAAAAATCACATATTTAACACCCATGGTTATTTTTATCATGGGTACCAAAAACGATATAAAATAAATATCAGATACCATTTATAGTTCACTTTTTCTTTAATAACGAGTATTTAAATATAGTAACAAAATTAAATTAGTAGTACAGCACAAGAAATTAAATATGGATAACTGTAATGGGCAGATCTAATCATATAACAGAAAGCATAGTTGTCCTTTTAAGGGCCAAACAATCTGCAAGTAGTGAAAATAACAATTTATTAGGCGAAAAGAGTCTAGTTCATTATTTTTGAGTATTGATTCATATATGCACCTAAATCTTACCTTGCTTGTTAAGTCTTGCCCTGTTCTTGCAATGAGCTCTCTGCTTCTCGACATATAACCGATAAATCTATATGGATACACCATAATGTTAGTAAATCAACGTTGTTTTTTAGACATCGGAAGCTTTTTCACTAATCGTATTCTCAAAACACTTGTAAAACATCAAATAATACAGAATCAATTTTCACATGTAAATTGTAAATACAAGTATAAGGGCCACTATATTTGAAAAGAAAAATAACAAGTTCAACAAACAACTATCACAATATATGAAAGATGGGGTTCATGACAAATTTCAAAAATAATAAAAACTATTTGATGACAATATTATGCAGTTGAATAGTGATATTTAGATCCCGACCTCTTCCACTTTGTAATAATGAGGAGCGACCTCAAGCAGCCATTCTGGTTTGAGTTCAGTCACCTGCCTCATGAACTCCTTCGTCGTCAACACCAATTCATGGTACATCACCCATCGCGGACACACCTCTGCTAGACCAGAACTCGGGTGGATACACGCATTCTGCTTATGTTTCACAGTCACATACCCGTCCCCGTGCTTCTGCAACCTAGCAGAGTGGGGGAAGAACCCCGATGCTATGGCCTTCTTGATCGCATCCAAATCATTCACATTTGACAGCAGCGGGATGCCAGCCCGTGCCACTAGCCTCTCCAGCTGATCACGTATATCCCTAGCCCGCCTCATGCTCCTCCCCTGCACATAATTTTCATAGCACCATTGAGATGAGAAATTGTTTTCCTTCCAAAAATTGTACACATTGAGAAATGCAATGTGATCTCCCACGTCTCCCATGTGGAAACTCCTACGCGCGTTGTCTGCTAGAATTTCCTTCCCCTTAGGCCTGCAAAAGATCGAATTCCCAACAGAAAGCATGCAAGAAATCGATATGATCTCATCACAACAACCATATTTCTCAGAAGCAACAATCATCTTAGATAACATTGGATCAAGAGGGAATTCGGACATAACCTCTCCAACTCTTGTCAACTCACCTCTCATGTTCAGAGCGCCAAGAGCATAAAGAAGCTCCAACGCCTTAACCAAAGCTTCAGCCGGTGGAGGGTCCATGAAGTCGAAATGCAGCAGATCATCAACACCGTGGCTCTTGAGAGTCAGCACCACGTTCCCCAAATTAGTCCTCTGTATTTCAGGCACGATGTTTTCATCCAATTCATTAGCAAAAGTATAAGCAGTATACAACCGGAAGCATTTACCTGGACCCGTTCTACCAGATCTCCCAGCCCGTTGATTCGCTGATGCTCTCGTGATAGGCTCCACCACCAACGACTCCATTCCCACCCGAGGACTGTATGACTTCATCTTGGCAAAGCCACAATCCACAACATATTTGATCCCATCTATAGTCAAAGATGTTTCAGCTATGTTAGTTGCAAGAACAAGTTTCCTTGCCCCCTTTGGAGTAGGAGCAAACACTCTAGCCTGCACCTCTGGAGGCAAGTTTGCATAAATTGGGCAAATTATGAGTTCAGCCATTTTTGCTCCTACCTTTTTAATGTTTTCACTAACAATTACCTCTGCCGCCTCAATCTCCTCCTGCCCTGTCAAGAAAACAAGGATGTCTCCGTCTCCGGCCTCCTCCGTGGCATGAATTTGAAGAGCAGTAGCAACAGCAGCAGCCAAGTAATCTGGCTCCGGTGCCCTAGTGTAAAGTATTTCAACCGGAAATTTCCTTCCGGGAATGGTGAAAATTGGGGCGGAATCGAAGTAATCACTGAACTTGATTGCATCGAGAGTTGCGCTGGAGATGAGCAATTTGAAATCGGGACGAGCTCGAGCAACATCCTTGAGCAAACTGAAGAGAATGTCTGTATTGACTGTTCGTTCATGTGCCTCATCCACCATTATCACACTGTAGCTCGCGAGAATCGGCTCTTTGCGAAGCTGTTGACGGAATTCGTGGAGTAACCTCCCATCCGTCATGTATTTCAGAACCGTCTTCTTCGATGTCCGGTCTTCGAATCGAATCGAGTAGCCGACTTCGTGCCCTAGTTTCACCCCCTTCTCTCGAGCAACTCGAGCGGCAACGCTCATGGCCGCCACGCGCCGCGGCTGCGTGCATCCGATCATTCCTCGCCGCGTGTATCCCGCCTCGTCGAGAAATTGAGGTATCTGCGTCGTCTTCCCGGAGCCGGTCTCACCTACGATCACAAGCACCTGGTGATCGTGCACCGCCTTCATCAACTGTTCCTTGTAGGCGTAGATAGGCAAACTCTTCCTCTCGCTTTCCAGCTCTGGCAATGGCGATTCTTCCTCAATTCCATCACCGCTGTCGATCAATTCCGTCTTAACAGAGTCGATCTGATGTTCAAACACAAGCTCGTAATCGAAATTCTTCTTCTGATGTTTCATAATTGCTTTTCCGAATTGGTGCTCCTCCCAAGCTGGATCTGAATCTGAATCGGTGTAACGCTGCAATGCTGCATCGAATCCCTTTCGGCGATTTCCATCATAAGATTCAGGAATCCTATATTCTTTGGAGCAATCGATTTTCTTTCCAACGAGATCGAGATCGCAGATCTGTCTCTTCAACCTCTGGTCACTAGTGAGATCGACGCCTTGGAATAAGTATTCCTGGTCTTGTACATCATTTATGAGTTGTTCCAGTTTCTTCTTCTCTCTCGTCTTCAAATACTCCTGCCTCGACCGCTTCCTCAGTTTCTCAACGTGGATTTGTTGCTTCTCATCCGGCTGCGGTTGTTGTTCTGATTTAGAATGTCCTTCGCTTATTCCCATCATCAACGTCCTTGGAGTTTCCCCTGCTTTAGGCGGCGATGGAGGCGGGCAGTCGCCGTCCTCTTCATACGAAATTCTTCTCCCCTCGAGCATCTTTGACAGAATATGATTTTTGAAATGTTAAAATTTGAAGGTGATATTGTGATAATCATAATATGTATAGGAATGGGGTTCCTCACTTTCTTGGAACCCAAGATGAATTTGTATTTTCCTGTACGACATGTTTTGACAAGTTTCGTTCCCGCGCATTTTTTAAATGTTTTTTTCATTATTTTTGTTTTTGCGCACATGCAAATTTGACAAGTCAATGATGACCTTGGGGATCAAGCTAACGTTACATAACTTTTTCAAACTAAAATTTTTTGGAATAATATGAATTTTAATGTGCCATTGGTAACTGGTAAGTAAGAGAGATATAAAATACTTTCTCCGTTTCAAAAGAATATACACTCTTTCATTTTTAGTTCGTCGTATAAAAATATGCATTTTCTAATTTCAGAAAGTTTTTTTTTACTCAAATGAGGTGAAACTCATTATCCACTAACAATATTTTAATTATTTTTTTTCTCTAACTCTCTCATGCTTTACATTAAAACTCATGTCAAATTCAAAGTGCATATTCTTGGGATGGAGGGAGTAAAAAGTAATGGAAATATTATTAGTGGAGAATGAGTCTCATCTTATTAAATATTATTAGGAAAAAAAAATCTATAATAGAAAGTTTTAGTTTTAAGAGATCAACTAAAATAGAAATAGTTTCTAGTTTTAAATAAGAGATATTCTCTCCGTCCCACATTTGGAATCACTTATTGTTATGGCTTGAATTTTAAGAAAGAATTGAAGTGCATAATAAATGAGAAGCTGGATCCCTTCCCTTGCTGTGGTAAAAACACAGCAGAGGCTGCTGTGTAGTAATACGTCGACGTTTTGTGCCAAATTTTACAAAACTTTAACTTTTTCCAAAGTAGCTTTAGTACATACTGCACTAATAAGTCACTAACTAAATATATTCAGTGCATTGCCGCACGCACTAACTAATTCATTGTATTTCGGTAATTTAAGTTGAACAACAATTTTATTTAAATAATGATTCATAAGCTACTGATTAAAATATTATATGAATTACTTACTAATTAAAATTTCAGAATCTTATCTTATAGTATTAAATTGGATGCTCATTTAAATTTTATTTGAAATAATAATTAAAGCTTATTGGTTGCAATTAGTAGCTACCAGTTCTAGTTATAATTTATTTTAACAAAAAAAATTATCAAATTTTAAAAAGTGATTATGTATTTAAATTTATAAATCTCATTTATAATATTACACTAAAAGTTAAATTAAAAAATAATTGAAACTCCCTTAGTATTATTCTTTAAATTATAGTAGTAACTGATAGCTCATACTCTGGTACTCCCTCCGTCCCATAAATTTTGTCATATTTTGATCGGACATGAGTTTTGAGATATGTAATGAAAAATGAGTTGAAAAAATTAGTGGAAAGCGAGTCCTGCTTTAATATATTAGGTTGATATTAAAATGTGAATATGAATGAGTAGGTGAAATATGAGGTCTACTACAAAAAAAAAACGTAAAAAGTGAAATGTGATAAATTTTATTGGACAGACGGAAATGAAAAAATGTGACAAACTTTCTAGGACGGAGGGAGTAATTTAAGATTGACTTCTTGATGCTCTCATAAAATTCAAAATTTAAATCTAAATCATAATTTTTAATTTTTTTAACCGTCTCAAAATGCATAAAATGGAAGCTAATATGAAAAAAAAATCAAGTATGATTGATTGATAATGTTGATATATAAAAAATTGTTGTGATTTTGTTGCCATAATATATTTTTTTATTTTTCCATTATAATTTCAACTTTTATCATGAGATAAATGAAAAAACTGAAATATTTTAGTATTAGAGTTTTAAAGTTATGAAATTGGCCAAATTCAACGAATAACTATAATTTAATAACTATTATCACTAAATTTTAAATATAAATGTATTTTCAAATTTGATAAATTTTTAGTCCAAAACAGATTATAGATAAAATTTTAATTACTACACATGAATTTCAACAAGTTATTATTATTATTATTATTATTATTATTATTATTATTATTATTATTATTATTATTATTATTATTATTATTATTATTATTATTATTATTATTATTATTATTATAATATAAGTAAAATCACTAATCAATAAATTTTTAAATACTCTGATTTCATTGATAAAAAAAAATTATGCCTACTACCTACATGTATACTACCGTGGCAAGTGTAAGATGAATCAAATTTTAAATACTGAAAATATGGAGTTAGTGCGGTATGTACTGAAGCTTCTTTGGAAAGAGTTAAAGTTTGTAAAATTTGGCACAAAACGTCGACGTATTACTACCACAGTAGCCCCTACTGTGTTTTTACCACAGCAGGGGATCCAGCCCCAATAAATGAAGTGAGATGATGAAGTGTGTAATAAATGAAGTGAGTTGGTAGAGTTGGTTGAAGGTGGGTCCCTTTTGACTTTTGATTTTTGTTTTGATTTATTTTAATGTAGATAATGACATTTTTATGTAATTTTGATAAAGAATGAGGTAAAATTGTATGACAAAATATGAAAAATTCTAAAAATGACTCTTAAACTGGGACGGGCTTTTATGGCAAAAAGTGACTCTTAATTTGGGACGGAGGAAGTATTAAATATGCTAAATGATTGATTGTATTGAAAGACGTACTTTGTTTTTTTAGTATAAGGAGAATAAAATAGTTGTTTCAATTGCATAGTGTCATACTCCCTCCGTTTCCTCATAGTTGAGGCGAAACTTTTCAACACGGAGTTTAAGAAATGAATGTTGAGTGTGTTAAATAAATAGATAAAAAAGTAAGAAAGAGAAAAAAGGTAGAGAGAATAAAGTAAAAAGTGAATAAAGTAGAGAGAATAAAGTAAGAGAGAGTAAAGTAAGAGAGATGAAAAAATTACTATATATGGAAATGACTCAACTATGAGGGAACTTCCCGAAATGGAAAAATGACGCAACTATGAAGGAACGGGGGGAGTATATTAATACTTCATCCGTCTCAAATTCTCAATTAAATTGAGTCTAACTCTCTCTGTCCCCGATTAAGACCGGACACGGATTTTAAGAAATGTAAAGAAAAGTTGGTTGAAAAAGTTAGTGGAATGTGAGATCTATTTTTTTATATTGGTTTTATAATAAAATGTGAGTGAATTGAGTTAGTGGAATGTGGGACCTACTTACTATTTATGGTAAAAATGAAGTGTGACTCTTAATTGAGGACGGACCGAAATGGAAAGTGTGACTCTTAATCGGAGATGGAGGGAGTATTTCTTTTAGGACGTCTCATTTTCTTTTTTGACAAAACATAAAACACTTAATCAATCTCACTTCATCACACATCGCCTACTTTATCCTCTCTTATCTTTTCTACTTTCATCTCTCCTATTTTATTTTATTATTAATTAACTCGTTAAATATAATTTCTTAATCTTTGTGTCAAAAAGAAATAAGCCTAACTTATTTTTCGCCCATGGCGGCGGCGGCGGCAGCATCATCATGTGATTTGGTTATAGGGGTCATAAATATTAGTGTCAGGGATTTGTGCTTGTTTAATCAAATATTTAAAATATAAAATACGAAAGCCCAACTGCGACCATCGATGCTCGTCAAATTTAAACCGGAATTGAGCGGATCATTGCTCGCTAAAGCCGTTTTTTAGTGTTGCAGTACCCGGCCGTATATTTAGATGGATTCATATTATCATTTCTTTTATATAAGGATTTTATAAACTAATTTCGTAAATATTTATGTTTTGATATTTACATCTAATTGTGCTTTCAAGTTTCAAAATCAAGTTACTAACTGTAGTAGCTTGCGACCTATAATTAATCATCAATACATTCCCAAAATAAAAATCATACTAATGTGTTCAATGCGTCTCCATTTCAAGTTGAGACATATATTAGGACACGCATGGTGTGTGCTTCTGAATTATGTTGGTATGTAGGTGAATAGATATTATTAGCTTCTGAATTATGTTGGTATATAGGTGAATAGATATTAATGTTTCACAATTTCATTCTAACTCCTATAATATCTAACGTAATTAATAAAGTGGCATAGAATTATACCGCATTTATAAGTTATAACAGACTAAGACAGATCAATCATCAAAGTCTCATATTCCATTCTTTATTCTCAACATTAAACATCACAAAACATCAAATGAAAGACATACATATAATAATTAATACTATTACCGTAAAATTAGACACAAATTATCTAGCATACTAATAAATAAGTACTCCTAGTCAAGGCAAATT
The DNA here is from genome assembly GCF_029641045.1 of Salvia hispanica. NCBI lineage: Eukaryota > Viridiplantae > Streptophyta > Magnoliopsida > Lamiales > Lamiaceae > Salvia > Salvia hispanica. Next base: position 45,332,206 of record NC_142695.1, on the reverse strand, counting down.
ATTGACTTCATCATCTTCAAACTCATCTTGAGTCTGATATCCTTCACCATTGAATTCATACGCATTCTCACTATTTCCAAAGAAATTCTTGTTATAAAATTTATTTTTTGTATCACTCATCCCGCCACTGTAATAGTTGTTATTAGGATTGGAGTTGAAGCTGCCCGTGGATTCCGGAAAGGTGACGTAAGCCACCGGATTGTAGTTCCTGGGGAGGCGCTCGGTGGAGGGGATGGTGGTGGAAGGAAGGGATTGGGAGGAGTCGCGGGCGTAGAGGCCGTAGTTGTTTTCGTTTTCGGAGAGGAAATCAGCTTGTTGGGCGGAGGCTTTGTTGAAAAATTGGCTATCTCTTGCATGAGTGAGGAGTGAGGATGAGAGTGTGATAAGGAGTAGGAAAAGATAAAATTGATTGGTGGAGGCCATCTTAAGAGAGAGAATTGATAGTTTAGTGTTTTGATTGTAACGCTTGCTTCATTTATAGGGGGCGATTTCTATGCCTAATCCTTATTACAATATTTACTAGTATGTATTTACTGAAGTAGATGGATTGGGTTAACCATGCGTGGGTTTAGTGGTGTGGGGCATGAAAATACAATAGTATGAGGAAATACAATGCATGTGCCACTACATATATTTGTTGCATACAACTAACTCTTTACATTGTTATAACATTGTTGGGTCATAAATATAGCTCTAAACTTTTTCTTACCTCACTTCCATCAATATTAAATTTCATCGACTGTACTTGCCATATGCTCATTACTAAGGGTGTCGATGGTCATATTCAATCAGAAACAATTAATTCTGATCATGTGCACATTTTGTAAGTGTGTGTTATTTTTATAGCTAGAGTAGATCATGAATATGCTTTTAACATCTCTAGATTAAGTCGTTCCAGCAAAAGACCTTGTACACAATAAGCTATCAAAGTAAACATCGCATTATTTCAAATACAAGATTAAAAAAAATAAAAAGTTCAGGAGCGTTCCCTTTTCTATCAATTTAGTCATGATTCTGTGAACATTGATTTTTTTTTTATCATAAAGTAAACCACTATATCAGTACAAATACTCAAATTACTTTATCTTATGAGTGTGGGAATGGAAAAAACACAATACTTAAAAAATAACGTGGGAAAGCATAAACCCCAATGTTTTAACTGGTTGAATTAACAATACGTACTTAAAAGCTATTGTCTAAAACGGTTCTCTATGACCAGCATCAAACACCAAAGCATTTTTTCCCACCTCAAAGAAATGTGACTATATAAGAAGCAGTCCTACTGAAAGATGTTAGTATTCTGAAACTGCAGAACCTTCCAGTCGGCCCAGCCATGAAAACTCAACTTCTGACAGTTGAAGCAATGCACGAACCTTCCAGTCGGTCCAGCCATGAAAACTCAACTTTTGACAGTTGAAGCAATGCACGAACGAAACGCTAATGAAAGCTTTAATATTGGAAATATCCTTAAGATCTTCACAGGAAATGACCAAGGTAGTCCCTAATTCCAAAACCAAGATAGTCCCTAATTCCACAGCATTTTCCCGAAGATATGTCCCTATCGACTTCCTGGCAGTTGCCAGCTGATCATTTTACTGGACAAAAACGTGACTAGAGAATTTCATATGGATTAACATATTACCTCTATCCGCAAGGCCATCTCTGTTTCCAGCTAGCTAAATTGTGATAGTAGTAACATGCAAGCCATCATTACAGGGAAAACAACGAGAGATGATGCCTAATTGGCAGATTGAGTTAGCTTTGGGATAAATGGTAGAAACATTTTTGTGGCAAGCAGCAAAGCTTAGATGGGAGAAAGTTCAATAACATAATTAAGGAAAATATCGTACCACAAAAAATACAACCTCCTCGTGAGCAAGAGATGCAGTTAGTTCATGGCTCTCGATTGCATGTCTTACAAATCCTTGCAACTATAATTCAATACGTGTTAGTTTATAATAGTAACAACTAGGAGTAACAAATAAGCCAAAGGGCAATGCAACAAGGTTTTTCATATTCACAATCTTCTGTTGATAGTCAAGCTCAATTATATTCACTATTGGATTTCAATTAGGCAAATATTATGTGGCAAAATAGTATGAGCAAAAATTCGCTGAATTTTAAATATACTTCTTGAAGAAAGTAAATATCTGCAAAGATGCATCAAGAGCTAATAAATTAGTGGGACGTGTAGGTACTTTTTTGAATCAAGCTACAATAAACTATTGTTTTATCTTTTGTGAAGCAGTTAGCCTATTCAATTAACTCACAGTTAATTACTGAAATTCTTATTAACTTTAACAGAAAAGCCCACAAATCAACAATGTCCGAAACCAAGGCAGAACTGGCATAGAAAGTAAGGGGGCCAGTGAACTCCTTCATAAGTCATAACCAATAGTTATAAGCGGAGTTTTGACCTGGCTCCGGATCTATTATAAAATAAGTTATGCCAATGGGTTAGGTCAAGGTGATTTACATCAGTTTGAATTAGTTGAAATAGTTATAAGCTACCACATTTCAAGTCAGGACTCAGGAGCTGAATAAGTGTAAGGACACCTAGGTCCTAGATCAGAACAAAAGGAAAATTTTTGTGGAGAATATCCTCCAATCGCTCACACATACTATGCAACTAAACAGCAGAAAATTACCTACAATTTAACAATATATCATGTTAGTATGAAGCTTGCAAATGCAATTGAGCAGCAAGGAATAAAGTCAATACCTGATAATGGTAATGCTTCGCAGCTGCAAATGTCTGAAAGGCTTTAGATTTCAAACTAGAAAATATAGATCCATCTCGCGGGACATAAGGATCCAAGATCCCCATCAGTGATTTGCAAAAATCACTGTAAAGATTTATAAAGAACTACAGAACAAAGAGCATCATTCTCAACTTGCATATTCAGACAAAGAGGAAAAAGCGGGGAATGGAAAAGATTGAGACTCTACAAGCTAAACAGTAAAACTTTTGTCAATAGAACTTGACTAACAGTTCTGTGGAATTGGGAAGAAGTAGATCTTATAGATTAAATTATTAAGGAAACAAATAGTACCTTAACAACTGGGCATCTTTTCCAGAGTTCCTTTCTAATTTTTGATGTCTGCACCTGTAGGACAAATATGAATGTGCAATCGATCCATAAAGTTGTTTTTCATTATGTAACTGTACACACACCTTGCGAGAACAGGGACGAAATTCACAAATACCTCCACCATGTAAAGAGCCTGCTCAAATTTCTGAATTTGAATCCATTGTTCTGTTACAATTTGAGATGTCTGCACACAGAATCACGAATAAGGAGAGGTAAACAATGCTTATGATCTACTGACCAGATCCCTATATCGAAAAATTTGCCTCCTATCTATAATAGCATTTGACACCTATGCTGAACTGGAATAGCACATACAATCTCATCTGCTTCCATAGTTGAAGGCACAAGTTTTAACAATTTTTATAAGTACGAGTGTTCAACGAGAGCCAATTTTCTGTAAAAAGATGTGTTCATTCAGGGAAACCAAGTTATAACAATACTAAGAATGCAAATTAGATGCACTTGTCTCATTTGCCAACTGTAGGATTGCCATCATATGCATTCTAAACATTCTTGAAGGTTTATTAGACATTTTAGCACTCATTTTTTTGGATTCTTATAATTCACCTTGCTGAAATAAAATTGGAAAATGGCAGAAATGTCACTCAGAAATAGAGGATTTCATCTGCAAATAATTCACCTTGCTGCAATAAACAAGATTCTAATAAACCATAATGGACCAACCTCTTCAACTTGTGAAGCAACTGCTTCTAACCTTCTTTCAGCATCCAATGCTTTTTGCTCCAAATCGTAGATTTCAAAGTTTTTCTGACGAGAGGCTGCCCAGAGAAGTCTGACCTACATACAACACATTCATTTGATTCCATCTCCAAAACCATAAATCTAGCAAACTATTCTAAGTTCTAACAACTAGGATGCATAACATATCACTACTAGATTAAACAATACCTCTTCCTCAAGAGCACTGAGCTTCACATCATTACGCGACTGATCTTCCTTTAAATTGGACAGCTCGGTTTTTAGACGATCAATCTCTGATGAGAACTCCTCGATTCTCCTCTGGCAATCACCGAGATACTGAGTTCTGGCGTTTAGATCTCCAATTTTTTCCTCGAGTATGGATTCTGCAATTCAGAACTACAGCAGCTCAGTGACAAACCTTAATTTCAAATGAAGCATGATAAATCGCTCAACTATTGGAATAGAGAATACCTAATAGCGCGAATTTTAGCTTCGCCTCTTCCACATGGCACGCAATAGACTTTTTGCTCCCGTGATCGGAACAAGACGGCAGTGATACAGTAGCGGCCGGAGAATCGACGGCGTTGGATGCAGTTAGAGAGAGAAAGAAAGAGGCAAGAAGCAGTAATAACGATCTTGCCATCGCAGACTGAGTTGAGCAACTCCAACTGTAGCTCCGCTCGTCAGATTTTGTTCAGTATGTTTTGCCGAATTGAAGAAATAATTTTCTCCCATATCCATACCTTTTTCATTTTCTTTTTCTTTTCTATTTTCCCCTAAATGCGGCAATAGGGGTTCAAATTATTTTGACCATTTTCCCATAAACTTCAAAAATAGAGGTTAAAAATTATTTTCCCCAATTCTAAGTTTTCCTAATAGAATTGGTACTACATGAGTCGTCTGGAATACATAAATAAGAATTGAATATTTCTCAGTGATTTAGCTTTTGCACTTTGATATAGGAATTTTTTCTTTCTCCCATAATTCAGGAAGTTTGAAATATTCGGAACTTGCGTCAAAGCTAGCTTAAGTTCTGATCATTATTTTTGCGTCAAAACGTAAATCCTGATATATATGACACCAAACTCAACAATAACAGTGCATAATTTTTCCCTTACCAAAATAAATAAACAATAAAATTAAATATCCAAAAGTAGTGTAATCATGTTAATCAGTTTTTGACTAAATAATATACTCCGTAATTAAGCTACATGTAATATATCAAATGGGGATGGTCTAGATCACATCCTCTAAATATTATTTTTTCCTCCCTCCATCCAAAAAATAGACTATTTTTTTTTTCATTTTAGGTCATCCCATAAAATTAAACAAAGTCTAAATAAGGAAAGCTTTAAACTACTAGTAATAACGTAAACTTCGCAATCCACTAATTACTTCAACTACATTTTTTTCTTTTTCTATCTTATTTTATTAATTGTATATTAAAACTTTGATATATACAACTTTGTTAATTTTTAGGAGATGAAGGGAGTATTAAATATTATGACAACAAAAATTATTATTTAGAATTTAAACCAAATCGATGGTTTATCCTAAGAAATGCCTCTTTATCCACCGCTCATTCGAACAAAATTGTTGGCTGCAAATTTTGCTGGACAGATAGAAACAAGTTAACAAAAATTTCACTCCTTTTAGATACTATCGATCATAAATTGGAATTCATTTTTCCATTTTAGTCTATCAATAAATAGGAGTCATAATTCAACTACCTTATTCCATTCATATTTCATTAACTTTTTTTCGATCTACTTTTTTAAAACTCATGTCACTAAGAAATTGGATACCTAATGGCAGACGAAGGGACTAAGAATAGAGCCGCATATACAGACGGAGTAAGTAATAGTAAAATACAAACACACGAAAAAAGAAAAGAAAATGAATTATGGGCACTTGTAAGCTGGAAGATTAATGGTTTGTGAATAACGAACACGGAACATTATGGCTGTCTGATATAAGTATGATAAAACTAAAATTTACTGATTACCCATTAATAGTAATACCGTTCGAATTAATAAGAGATGTAATCAAACATATTTAGCTCGCAAATTACATTGGACATGAAAATCACACTTGACATAGAGTTAATACTATAATCATGCTTTCTAACAAAAACAAATTGCAACCAAAATAAATAAATAAAATGAAACTAAAAGATTTGGGATTTAATTAGTTATCATTTGGTCAAAATCACAATCTAAATGAAACAGCATGCTGTAACTGTGTTGATGGTGAGGAAACTTTGGACAAACTACTCCTATTAATATTATTATTACTACATTTGCTTTTAGTTTTCTCCTCTCTTATGAACACTCCCCATGCCATTGCAATGATCTAACACAGCACTTGAGCTCATTTCACACTGCTGTCTCTGCCTCTTTGTAGTATTTTTTCAGTTTCAATATGATAATCTAATTCCCACCGACCACTATTATTGTTTTATCATCCACTTTGTGAACCCTCAAATGAATTTTATATTTAACTTTATCACATTTAATTGAGTATTATTCAAAATTGAACCCATAATAAGCATTTGAGAGAAGCTTGAACTTGCATTATTTGACAGTACAAGCTCAATGCCATTCAGCTGCAATCGATGTCTAATGAATTTCTGAGGTATAATGTGGATTGTGGAATAATAATTACTACTCCCTCCGTCCCAAAGTATTAGACCAACTTTCCTTTTTGGGATGTTCCAACATATTAGACTCGTTTCCTTTTTTAGCAAAAAGCATCTATCTTATTTTATTCTCCACCTACTTTTTTCTCTCTTCTCTCCCCTACTTTTTCCCTCTCTCATACTTTACTCTCTCCACTTTAACTATTTAAATATCAATTCCTTAAATCATGTGCCCAAAAGAAGTGAGTCTAATACTCCGGGACGGAGGGAGTATCATTTTTACATTGAGAATTAAGATCCTTGGCCAATGCTAAATCTTTAAGTAGTACTCCGTAGTATTTTTTGCAACCGGATAAATTCCACTCACACACAAAATATTCAAATTGACTAAATGTCTAAAACAAGCTACATCATCGTTTCCAACTTTATTTTTATCCTAACACAAACATAATAATCTACCTCTACCTGATTATCCATGTTTTGTAGAATCAATCTTGTCTTCTCTTTTTATTTTATCCTTATTCTATTTTATCCCTTAAAAATAATATTTTCCACTTCAGAAAAAAAACTTTTCCACATACTATAAAAGCTCTCTCACTCCAAAAAAACTGACTTCCCACTCAAAAAACAAACCCACCGCCACAAAAATGCATCACCTCAACCGCCGCTTCCACCTCCTCCTCATCCTCATTGTTTCTCTCGCCCCCTCCCTCTCCCTCACTCTCTCTCTAAACAAAGAAGTCCTCTACCTCCAAAAGGCGAAGCTCAATTTCGACGATCCAAATGCCGCCCTCTCCAATTGGAACCCCCACGACGAAACCCCATGCAAATGGAACGGCGTCGTCTGCGACTCCTCCTCCTCCGTCGTCTCGCTCGATCTCTCCTCTTCCAGCCTCTCCGGTCCCTTCCCCTCCGTCCTCTGCCGCCTTCATCGCCTCTCCTCCATCTCCTTTTACGACAATTTCATCAATTCCACGCTCCCTGACGACGATCTCGCCGATTGCCTCGCGCTCCAGCATCTCGATCTGGCGCAGAACTACCTCACAGGCGCGCTCCCCCGCCGGATCTCCGAGCTAACGAGATTGCGGTATCTCGATTTGAGCGGGAACAATTTCTCCGGCGGAATTCCGGCGAGCTACGGAACCTTCCAGAAGCTCGAGGTGCTCGCATTGGTGGAGAATTTGCTGGAAGGGGTAATTCCGTCATTTTTAGGTAATGTTACGACGCTAAAGATGTTGAACTTGTCGTACAACCCGTTTTCGCCGGGTCGGATCCCGCCGGAGATAGGGAATCTGACTAATTTGGAGGTGCTGTGGCTGACACAGACGAGTTTAACCGGCGAGATTCCTGACTCGCTGGGTCGGCTCGGTAGGCTTGTTGATTTGGACCTTGCTTACAACGAGTTGTCCGGTTCGATCCCGCCTTCGCTGACTCAGCTGAGGGCTCTGGTTCAGCTCGAGCTGTATAACAACTCGTTGAGCGGCAAGTTGCCAAGCGGCGGGTGGTCGAATATGACGGGGCTGCGGCGGCTCGACGCGTCGACGAATGAATTGACTGGGAGAATTCCGGTGGAGCTGTGCGAATTGCCGCTCGAGTCATTCAATCTGTATGAGAACAATTTGCACGGCGGATTGCCGGACGTGATTGCTGAGTCTCCGAATTTGTATGAATTGAAGCTTTTTCGCAACCGGCTGTCGGGGGAGTTGCCTTCCGATCTCGGTAGAAACTCGGCATTGTGGTGGATTGATGTTTCGACTAACAATTTTTCAGGACGGATTCCGGAGAGTTTGTGTTACAACGGCGCTCTCGAAGAGCTGTTGCTGATTGAGAACTCCTTTTCCGGCGAAATTCCGGCAAGTCTCGGCGAGTGCCGGAGCTTGCTCCGTGTGAGGTTAGGGCACAATAATTTATCCGGCGACGTACCGGCCGGATTTTGGGGGCTTCCTCACGTGTCATTGCTTGAGCTGATCGGGAACTCGTTTTCCGGCGGAATTGCGAAAACTATTGCCGGAGCGTCGAATTTATCTCAGTTGATTCTGTCAGAGAATAAGTTTTCAGGCAATCTGCCGGAGGAGATAGCATTTCTGGAAAACCTATTGGAGATTTCCGGCAACGACAACGAGTTCTCCGGTACGTTGCCTGTCAGCGTGGTGAATCTCAGGCAATTAGTGAAGCTCGATCTTCACAACAATGCGTTTTCCGGTGGATTTCCTATCGGCATTGATTCATGGAAGAAGCTAAATGAGCTGAATTTAGCAGACAATCAATTTCATGGTGAAATCCCGGGCAAAATTGGGGAATTATCCGTTCTAAACTATCTGGATTTATCGAGAAACAAATTTTCCGGCGAAATCCCTGTTTCATTGCAGAATCTGAAGCTGAATCGTTTCAATTTCTCGTATAATAATCTCAGCGGCCACATTCCTTCAGATTACGCCAAAGCCATGTACAAAGACAGCTTTATTGGAAATCCGGGTTTGTGCGGAGAAATCCAAGGATTATGCAACAGCGAAGATATAAAAAACAAGGGCTACATTTGGTTTATCAAAACACTATTTGTTCTAGTTGGAATTCTACTCATATTTGGCGTAGTTTGGTTCTATATCAAATACAAGAAATTCAACGATGTCAAGACAAATCTCGAAAGTTCAAAATGGACGTTGATGTCTTTCCACAAGCTGGGATTCAGCGAGAGTGAGATATTGGAAGCTCTGGATGAAGACAGCGTGATCGGGACAGGGGCGTCGGGGAAGGTCTACAAGGTGGTGCTGAGCAACGGCGAGGCCGTGGCTGTGAAGCGGCTGTGGGGACCGTCAAAGGCCGGCGACGACATCGAGAGAGGGAGCATTAGGGATGATGGTTTTGATGCAGAGGTAGAGACTTTGGGGAAGATCAGGCATAAGAATATAGTGAAATTGTGGTGCTGTTGCACTACAAGAGATAGTAAACTCTTGGTTTATGAGTACATGCCTAATGGAAGTTTAGGCGATTTGTTGCACAGCACAAAGAGTGGGTTGTTAGATTGGCCGATCAGGTTTAAGATCGCCGTGGATGCCGCTGAGGGGCTGTCATACTTGCACCATGACTGCGTCCCTCCGATCGTCCACCGTGACGTGAAGTCGAACAACATATTGCTCGACTCCGAGTATGGAGCTAGGGTTGCTGATTTCGGCCTGGCCAAGGTGGTGGATGTTGCTAGTGGCAAGGGCACCAAGTCGATGTCTGTCATCGCCGGTTCGTGTGGCTACATCGCCCCTGGTTAGTCCGTTCATATCCAATGCCATATTCGTAACTTCACTTTTTCCCATATGAAATAAATGTGAAACATTTTATATGAGTTGTGTAATTACTTACACTTTTATTATGTGTAAGTTCAGTTTTAGGTGCCATGGGAGTCGTACATAAATCATACTACTAATAACCTTTTATGATAATTGTTAAAATAAATAAACTAGCATGAAATATGTGCAAAGCAGGGCATATGCAATGTAGCAACACTAATTTTGTTATTGGATTCTATCTCAACAATTTACTACTAATGGTAGTTACTATATTTACACTGTCATCAATAACTAACTAAATCACCATCTTCCACTTCAGAGTACGCTTACACGCTTCGAGTGAATGAGAAGAGCGACGTCTACAGCTTTGGCGTAGTGATTCTTGAATTGGTGACCGGGAGACTCCCTGTGGATCCCGAGTTTGGTGAGAAGGATCTGGTGAATTGGGTGTGTTGGATGTTAGATCAGAAGGGGGTCCTCAGTGTGATCGACCCAAAACTCAACTCTGGCTACACAGATGACATCTGCAGACTGCTCAACTTGGGGCTGCTCTGCACAAGCCTGCTCCCGACAAAACGGCCCTCCATGAGGCACGTGGTGCAGATGATGCAGGAGATCGGGTGTAGGAGCCTCCACAAGAACGTTGTTAAACAAGTGAACTGACGCCCTATTACTGAGGAGATGGCTCGAATCATGGCAATGTGACATGATGGATTGGGATTAGATTTAATTGCTATATACATCTTGCAACTATTTTTTTTCAATATTGAGAAGTATAGAGCCAAGAGATCATACTAGTTGTGACTGAATCGTGCTTTATATTCTTTGCCACTTAAAATTCACTGTTAATTGGCAGTGACAGTGAGAGCTATACCAAACCAAGGTGATATTATATTTCATCCATTTGTTTTCAGTTGTTGAGAATGATGAATAGATGCCCTTCAATGATGATATATTAATAGTATTGTATTGTATAGTATAAATTGTTAAGAGTGATGGAGAGTTTTGAACCACCAGTTGGTATTCATTAATATTTAAATACTACTATATTAATGAAAGAATGAAAAATGGATTTTTGAAGGGTTACTTATTATCGATAATGCATATTAAGTGAGATTTGAAGGCCAAAAAAGAAGAATGTAAAGACTTATGGAGAATCCTATTGGTTGCTTTGAAAATGAATGAGATCGATTACTATATGAGGATTCTTTGAAAACTCCAATTATGCATCTTACTGCTGAAATCACAATAAAACTACAGAGTGAGTCTTGTTTACAAAATTATTTGTAATTTTAGTTACTCCTTTTAACTTTAGATCTGTTGCAAATCAGATTCAGTTTTAAAATCTCTTCTAAGTTCTAAGTACGGCGGAAGTATAAATCCAAAATTTGAGATTTTAAATGTAATGATTTCTTATGGATTATGATTTATGGGTGGTGTTAGTGATGTAAACGATTCGAGAAATTAATTTTGGAGGGCCCGTGTTCTTAAAGAAGACCCGGCCCGTAGGGCACTAATTACCCGACAATATACATGTCAAGGCACAGAGTAGTGGGCCTGAAATGTAATTAAGCCCATTAAACACCTGCATTCGGTCTGGGCCACATTTTCTAGTCTACTCTGAGGGGCCCAACCTCTTGGACTTGAATGTAGTACAGCTTTGACTAAATAACAAATAATGTTACTAGTATTTTACAAATTGCATATTAAAACCTATGCTACTCTTACTTTATTAACGAAAAAGAATATTAATTACTTAGCGTTTAAAACAAAAAGTCATCGATGATTAGTTTTCTTTTTTTCCCATTTAACTTTTTTTTTGGAAGTACAAAATGTTAAGCCTATCTTGATTACAACTAAGATCGCCGCTTGTGCAGAAATGAGTAATACATAAACAATAGAATTAAAAATATAACCATATCTCGAAACACAATTACAAATTAATGAAATGATATTCATTGGATTTATTGATCTAATCATCTTTTGTGGCAATATTTTTTAAATACTATAGAAAATATATAGGAGTATGATAGTAATTAGTAACATACACATGGTGTAGTACTTGGTAAACAAAATAAAATGTATACAATTAAACTGCAATTGAAACATCAAAATTGGGTAGAATTAAAGCTTATTCGAATGTAGACAAGCGAATCAATTCAAGAATGTAATTAAGTAGGGCAAAGAAAAATATAGGAAATGAAAGAGAAAGATACTTTGGTTTGGAGAAGAAGTGTACGCCAAGAAAACAACTAAATACAAGTCATGTTTGGTATAATCGACCTGTTTGTTACTTTCACATTAGTTGGTATGTACGTATAATTTCACATTTTATCTACACATGGAAATTGGAATGGAACAAACTTTTGTGTTACTCCACCTTCACATTGCCCTCTATCTCTCTCAAACTTCTTAGGTAAAAAAAAAAAAAAAAAGAGTTGAAACGTCCTTCGATCATTTAAGAATCAGTGTTGCCTCATATCCACTCTACCTCCTTTTCATTTTATTACTCATTTTACAAAATAAATATAAGTGGAAGACATATTAATTAGTTCATGACTAGATTTATAAATTCTACTTAAATTTATTAGTATTACCATAAAGTAGGTATTGATGTCTGTAAAAGTTATAACTATATATCAATATTATTGATGTCATGTACACTATTACTCCTACTATACTAGAAAAAACCAAACTTGACGTCCAACCGATCGACCTAATTGTTTTTTCTACTAAATATTCATTCTGTTTCCTATCTCTCTCCCTCCATTTATGCTGACTTGAAAACAGTTGGTTTGCATGATTCCTTCTGCAGTTGCAAAAAGTGTTGGTTCACTAATAACATGTTTCATAGCAAAAATCTTGAAATTTTCTCTTCTTAATTAGTTCTTACTAACTAGGAGTATTTTTTCTTGTTTCTTGATAGAACGTCTCTGTGAGAGGAGACCGAGAAAAGAAATTAAAGCCCGATTTCGGATGGGCGTAAGAGCTGCAGGGAAGAGAAATGACATGGTCTAATAGTGATGAAGAAAACAACATAGCCACTTCAACAACTCATCAATTTCGGACACTAATCTGCCCTTCATGCGGCCATACCATTAAACTACAAGACTATAAGGTTTTTTGTTATTTTCTTCTACTATGTATACCAATTCTTCAATTGCTAGATAACTACATTGGATTTATTTATATATTTTAGAGTAGTGGGATTCAAGATTTGCCTGGGCTGCCAGCTGGGGTGAAGTTTGATCCATCTGATCAAGAAATTCTACAACATTTGGAGGGAAAAGTGATGTCTGATACGAGGAAGATGCACCCATTAATCGATGAATTTATTCCAACTATCCTTGGTGAAAATGGGATTTGTTATACTCATCCAGAGAAGCTACCAGGTATAGTACTATTTATATTATTGAAACCTTTATTGAATTGAATCAATTAATCCTATTTTGTTGTCACATCCTCTATATTCACACCACAGCGAAACAAATAAATCCATTTCTATCATTTACGTTTCTTTTCAAACATGTTTTCATTTCTTTAATACATGTTTATTTTTTTATAAAAATATAAAATTTTTACACGGTACACATGACGCAAGTCGATAAATTAGGGTTGATCTATGCAAGACACTTACTCGAATTTGCTATTTTAAATGACTTTTGAAACACTACAATTACTCAAATTTTCAAGTCACAAAATTTATAACATGTCATTGATCAGTAATCGATGTTTTAGCCAAACATGTGAAATAAACGCCGTTTGAAAATAAACACCAACATTGTAGTTGCAAAAGAAATTACTAAATGTGGCATTATAATTGCAAGATTTTTAAAAATTGTGTAAACGTTACCAATTTACACAATCCCGCTGTTATAAACGTGACATTTAGTAAGGACGAATTTTTTGTAGTGTATTATTTGGGCAACTCTTGATAATAAAAATGCAAACTAATTTTCTGTCTTCGGCGTTGATCGAAGGAGTAAGCAAAGACGGCCAAGTCCGCCACTTCTTCCACCGACCCTCAAAGGCGTACACAACCGGGACCCGGAAGCGGCGGAAGGTGCACAACGCCGACCCCGACTCATCCTTCGGAGGTGGCGAAACAAGGTGGCACAAGACCGGAAAAACCCGGGCCATCTCCGCGGCCGGAAACATCAAAGGCTACAAGAAGATCCTGGTTCTGTACACAAACTACGGGCGGCAGCGGAAGCCGGAGAAGACGAATTGGGTGATGCATCAGTACCACTTCGGTGAGAGCGAGGAGGAGCGAGATGGCGAGTTCGTCCTCTCTAAGGTATTTTATCAAACACAGCCCAGGCAATGCGGCTCCTCCGCCAAGGAAGACGCCGTCAAATCGGCCTCCGATTATTACATTTCATACCAAAATGTCAACAGAGACGGCTCAACTCCGGTGATTCCGAATTTGGTTGTGAATGGTGAGAGATCGACGTCGTTTATTCGGTTGCCTTCGGGTGGAAGCAAAGGGAACTGAAGTAAAGATAAAGGGGATTTGTGTTTTATTTCTTGATTAGGTTAATTAGGGTTTTATCACTTTTGGGGTAATAACTTAAGATTCATGCGATCAAAATGGCGTAAAGGTGATGTGTGGAGTTTTGAACTATAAATAGTTTTTGAGATTATTGATTTCATCATTTATTTTTATTAGTATAATGTTGCATGGATCGATTAGTATACGTATTAAGGTAGGAAAATGAGGTGTTGTATATTTCAGTGGGACAACATAAATAAACTTGTGACTGCTGCTGAATTATTTCGTGAATTCTACGTTTAATACCACTACAAAAATATGGTGTTCATCTAGGATCCTAAAACGGAGGGGGCGATATAAAATTTATCGAAAGCTAACGGAGGGGGAAGGGTGACGTCAGAAGCTATCAGAGGAGGCGACAATGAAAAATTCAAGTCCAGATCCATGGCAGCAGGTCGTCGTGGAGGGGCAGTCACCCCTTGGATCCACCACTGTTCACGGGTGCTTGGTAGTTGGTACAACGGGGTATACCGAGTGCTTGCTGAATGGCACTACTCAAAATTTCCGAGCACTTGCGCATGCTTGGATCACTGGTCAACGCTTTAATGCAAATGTTTTCGAGTACCACAAAGTGCTTTGAGTTCCCGAGCACGGAATTATATATGTTGACACTGAGGTGCCCAAGGTTTACGGTTCCGGCGATTAACCGTGAAACCGTATCCGGCGATTAACCGAACCTAAACCGTCGATTTTAGAACCGTGGTTCAGTTCAGGTTTAAAAAATTTCGAATCGAAACCGTGCCGGAACCATCGGTTCCGGGCATTTTCAAACCAGACCGCGAAAAACCAAGCTGGAACCGCAAAAAACTGCCGAAAACCGGCGGTTTTGGAACTGTAATGTAACCGCGAAACACCCTCGCATTTCGGTTACAGTTCGGCTATTTCTAAAACCAGAACCGGCGGTTCCGAACTGTAACCACCGGTTCCAGAACCGTGAGCACTAGGGCTGTCAAATCGGGTACCCGCGGATACCCGATCCGAAATTTTCGGGTACCCGGTCCCGAAATTCCCAAAATTCAATACCCGATACCCGATCCGAATTTGATTTCGGGTACCCAAATACCCGACTCGGGTATCCAGTCCCGAAAAATCGGGTATCCAGTCCCGATTGTGATTTTGATTTTTGATTTTTTTGATTTTTTAGAAAATTAACTACAATTTTTAGAGATTATTTAATACTACTGTTTAGTTCGAATTTAATACAAAGTTGAAGTAGTATTCAAGGGAAATAGCTACAAACTCTTAGAAATACAAAATTGTCGTAGTAGTTTCAATTTAAGAGAAAATAACTACAAATTTTTAGAAATACAAAATTCGTGTTATAGATCGAATTTTAGAGAAAATAATTACAAACTTTGAGAAATACCAAATTCATAAGTTAAAATTACATTAAGAAAATAAATTACATATTAACATCTTTCATCCATCCACATGTAAGAAATTAAATTACATATTAACATCTTTCATTCATCCACATGTAATTAAGAAATTAAATTATATTTTCATTTTTCATCCCTCCAAAATAAGAAATTAAATAAAATTACATCTTTCATTCATCCACAATAAGAAATTAAATTACATATTAACATCTTTCATCCATCCACATATAATTAAAAAATTAAATTACATTTAATTATAATAAAAAATATAATTTATTAATTTTAAAAACAAATCGGATATTCGGGTATACCCGATCGGGTATAGGGTAACCTGATACCCGATCATCCAAAATTCTCACTACCCGATCCCGATCCGATACCCGAAAAATCGGGTTTTGGGTATCCAATTATCCGACTTTTTCGGGTTTGGATATCGGGTATCCCAATACCCGATATTCATTTTGACAGGCCTAGTAAGCACCATACACATATTCATTCTACAATTTATGCTCGAATTTGTAAGCACCTATTATGACCTATGTGTTTTCGGAAATTCGAGGTGCTTGGAGTTATGGAATATTTTCAAGCACATTTGGTTGCTCGAAAAGTTTCTCATAGACTATATTACGTCTTTTATAAAAAAAAAAAGTCGACCATATTATGTTCTGAGCTCTGCTTGACGTTCTTATACTCCCTTCGTTTCGCCATAGTTGAAGCGAAACTTTTCGGCACGGAGTTTTAGAAATGAATATTGAGTGTATTAAATAAATAGATAAAAAAGTATGAGAGAGGAAAAGGTAGAGAGAATAAAGTAAGAGAGAGTAAAATAAGAAAGAGAAAAAATTACCATATATAGAAATGACTCAACTATGAAAAAACTTCTCGAAAGAGAAAAATGACTCATCTTTACTTATTATTTCAATTTATTACTCAGTAAAGTAGAGGACATTAAATTAACTAAAATTAGGTATTTTACAAGAATTTACAATGAAACCAAAAAAATATACTTTACCGCGATCAAGCCATGTAATAAAAAATCTCTCAAATATAAAAATTAGCACCATATTTTTTTTTCTATGTTACCCCTGAATTAATTATCAAGGACACAGTAGTACTCCCTCCGTCCCAAGGAAGATAACCCTTTCCTTGGGCGGCACGGGATTTTATGCAGTTATTTTTTGTGTGTTAAGAGGAGAGAGTAAAGTAAGAAAGAGGGAATAAAATAGAGATAAAAGTGTTTCCATTTTAAGTAATGAGTTATCTTGATTGGGACAAACCAAAAAGGAAAGTAGGTCATATTCAATGGACGAAGGAAGTAGTAAATACTCCATCTTTTGCTAGCAGGAATAATAAAATTGGCCAAACTTGGATTTCTTTAAAGGGCGTATTAGGAAATTCAACGGGATTCGCTCTGGTAATCTCTTCTCCGCCTAAATCCCAAAAACCCTACATTTCTCGTCGGCTTTTTCGATCGTCAGAAATTGTCAATACAACATGTCCGCCGTTGCCGCCGCCAGAACAGTCCTCCATTCCGCCGCCACATCAACTCGCATTGCCTCGGCGAGACAATCCGCCTCCATTTTCAGGTTAGTTTCTACTCATAGCTTACCTCCTTTAATAATCGCACTTTCATCACTAGGTCTCAGAAATTGACACCTAAATTATTGCAATTAGATCTCCTGCAGAAACTAGCAGCTTCACCGGAGCTTCAATTTCTCCGCACCTCGGTCAATTCGGGAATTTAGATGGAAGAAACTTCTCAACTAAGACGAGGAAATTTCGATTTCAGCGCAGAATCGATATGAAACGAAGCACTTCGGCTACAGGAATTGTGGAAAGGATAGAGTACGATCCTAATCGAACTTCTCGGATCGCTCTAGTACGATGGGAAGGCGGAGCTCTCCAAGGAAAATCCAAGGCGGCGGAGGATATCACGCTGCCGGCGAAGAGTCTCGAATCCACTGTCGCCCCAGCCAGCGGCGCGTTCAACTTCTCCTCCCTGCCGGGGTTGCTGGATGACAGAATCTCAGCTTACTCTTCTAAAGGAGGAAATAAGCAAACTGCAAAGTTTACATATGTAACGGTTAGAGTACCTTCGTCGAAGAGCTGCTTTAGTGAAGGTTCGAGAAGCAGAATTACTAACGGGAAGGATGTTATCGTCTCTGCTTTCTCTACAAAGGCCAAGGGAGAAAATGCGGGTATATCTGATGGTTTCCCAAGGATAGCGGTGGCTGGGTCGAGGCCGGCTTACTTCGTTTTGGGAGAGAAAGAGGAAGTAGGGGGGAAGGATACGTTCACTCTTGGAGAGGTACACAACTGGAAGAAGGATAGCGCCCGATGGATGCATAGGATCAAGCGTAAAGGGGCAGTTTCGTGGTCTAGTTTGATGGGGCAAGAGAAATTAGGGCTTAAGGGATTGAAGCCGAGGAATGGTGGCAAGGCAAAGACTGGGAAGCTCGGTGATGATCGTGTTCCTGTCACTTATATCATAGCCAGTCATCAATTGGGAGAGGGCAACTTGGTGATGAATTGGTCCGGAGCTTCTAGTAGCAGCTCGTCTCAATATGGTAATAGATCATACTAACTTTGATTGCAAATTGAGAGCTGAGTAGAAGAAATAACAAATGCCAATTTTGCTTGTGCTTTGGTTAAGCTTTCTAGTTGAACCTATCTTTATATGAGGGTAATATACAATGTTTTAGCACTTCCTTATTGCCTTGTGTTGCCATTTCTCTGTTGCCACTGGGGAACAATCGTGGAGCGAAAGCAAAGATTGTGTTGGCCGCTTCATCGTTCTCTGTTTCTTCTCGTGGTAACTGTATTTTTTTCTTGAGTTCCCTTTCATGGCGTGGATGGTTTGGCATTCTGACCAAATGCTATGGAGTAGGGGGATTACTGATATGCTTGATCTAGTATGGATGATGGGTTAATTCAACTGGAATGAGTGGTTATATAAACGCTTTGCAGTCTTGCAACTGTTGAGGTGAATGTGATTTATGGTGTTTCTTTTTTATGTTCTCTGAGTTATGGTTCTTGAATCATCTATGGAAGTGTTGGTGCATTAGTTTTTAGAGTCTAAAACTAGTGCTTAATCTTGTAGAATGTGGCTTTCATTGATTTTTGGTTTATTTTAGTGTCTAATCATGTTTATGAAACTCGATTCAACTTTAAAAATCACATTTTGTTAACTTGGTCTTCGATGGATCATCCTGGCACGTTGTGTACATCAATTTGTTATGATGGACTGATGGTGTATGATGACTGTGGATCATCCTGGCACGTTGTGTACATCAATTGATTGTCAAATGCCAAGATTTTAGCAGATTTTCTGTGTGAACAAAGATTCTAGTTTTGCAACTTTTTACAAAGGTTACAGAGTTCTTTATCATATGTGGTGGATTTATGGGGGAGAGGGTGGTCGTCGTTCCACCCATTCAGGGAGCTTAATTATCCCTTATTATGAGCCGGAGCCGGAAAATACTATGCCCTCTCTTCCTCTTGTCCAGATATATTGTTGTTCAATACATGTCGTCTAGTAGAAAAAGTTAGCACAAATCTCCAGTTATATTACGAATCAAAGCTTTGTATTAGTTCTTAGATAATTTGGCAAATGTTATTTGTCCGCACAACAGAGATTAAAAAAAAAAGATGTACTCTTATAAACATGTTATGAAGCCACTGAACGAGTGTTTTTTTTAACGCTCAACTCTTAGATTACTCCTCCAATTTGAACTCCGGGATCCACCATTGGTTATATGAGTATGAGCAAACAAATTTGTATAAACATATGTATGTATCAAAAACACATTCCATATACAAATATGTGGACGAAATAAACTTACAAACAAGTATTACCTCCGTCCCTCAAATATGTAGTAATAAAAATAGAGTGAATTATATTGTTGATCTATGAACCTCACTTATAATATCATTTGTGGCTCTTATTCTTTAAAAATATTGTTACACATCTGGAGTATTTTTTTGAGATGAAAATGCCTTTACTCTTTAAAAGCTATTTTTATCAAATTGTCATCTCCTCTTTCATCACTTGGATTAAATAATCTTAAAATAAACAATTATATGTATATTATTAAGTTGTTAATTTGGATGAATATAGTATTATATAGTATTAATTTGAAAAATAAAAAAAAGATAGCTAAGAGGTATAAATATAATGCTATTAAACAAAAATAGCTCTTAAATAATGAAGGAAATTTAATTCGAAATAATCTGAAAAGTGCAAAATTTATTTAATAAGTGATGGGACTACATTTAAATGTAGAAATGTGTTGTACTCCCCTCCGTCCCCAATTAAAAGTCACACTTTTCCATTTTGGCCCGTCCCCAATTAAGAGTCACACTTCATTTTTACCATAAATAATAGGTAGGTCTCACATTCCACTAACGCAATTCACTCACATTTTATTATGAAACCAATATAAAAAAATGAGTCTCACATTCCCCTAACTTTTTCAACCAACTTTTCTTTATATTTTTTAAAACTCGTGTCCGGTCAAAGTGTGACTCTTAATCGGGGACGGAGGGAGTAATCTATCCTAATCTAAAGGGACAGTTTGGTGAAAAGACATTTTTGTCCTTTTTGGCGGAAAAATGTAAAGCTATTTCTGTTACCCTTTTTTGTCATTATGAGAAATAGCAACTATTGGACAGAAAAAAGGTCACCAAAAATTGGTCCAATGAAAAGCAAGCTTCTGAAGGAAGCTTAAACAACTATTTATTCACAAACAACAGTGAATCTGTATTATTGTGAGACTAATTTTCTTCGTTTCTTACTGCATGCTGCTTGGACCGGCAATGGGGGACAGCTCCGGCAAAAGCAGAAGCGGCTGGCATAGAATGGAGGCAGCAGCGGGTGAGGAGGCGAGAGAGATGCCGGAGATGAAGAGTGTGGCGGCGACGCTGCTGTGAATAGAGGCAACGGCGGCGGGACGGTGGCAAGGCGACGGGTTTTCGAGGAAGTGACAGCGTTGCTTAGATGCTAGGCGACGTGGATGTGCAGTTGGAGTTTGAGGATGGTGGGTCAGCGAGATGGGTGACGCTGTCGTGAAGGAAGAAGGTGAATCAAGCGTTGCAATGAGGCAGGACAGAAGGAGATCCGGTTGCTCGGCGAGGGCAGTGGAGCAGCGAAGCATGAGGGCGGCGATGTGATGCGATGCAGGTGGACGACAACATTGGTAGAGAAAATGCAGAGAAAGAGGCGCAGATTTTGTTTGTTAGGGTTAGAGGAAATATTATTATTGGGCATTATAGAATGGTTTGGGCTATTTGTTGGGGTGTAATACACTACATTTTAATTTGCTATTTGAATTTGTTGGCATTTGTGTAATAGTAGTAGTAGTTTATATTTTATTAATTTTAGAATATTGAAATTTTTTATGGTTTATTTTTTAACACAAGAAGCAATATATATAGTCCAACAATAAAAAAGTTGGTGGCTTTCTGCACCATTTTTTCACCTCCTTTTTCCTTACTTTACTTTCATTTTCTTCACGAATTTGAAAATATATGATATTTCAACTTACCTACTCCAGAAAAGAAAAGGAGTCAGCGGTTTCTTTCTTTTATATTAATCTAAAGGGAAATTATTTGTCAATCAAACACTATATTTGCATTCATTTTAGATTTATGCGATCTAAGAGCTGAAATTAGTTTTCATATTCTTACAATATGAAAAGGTTCTCATTTGTCATATGTTGAATTTAAATTTGCCAAAGTGGAATATATTGATTGGGTAAATTTTTATCTTATTATTCTTTTAATATTTTTATTGTAAATTTAGATTTGTCATATGTTGAAAAGGTTTCTTCTCTTTGTTAAGTTATTTATGAACAATGTCAAGTAGAGTGACTTCTCATGAGAATTGACAAGTATCAATGTTAATTTTAATAATCGTAAATTTTCTAATTATATTGTGAACGATGTTCTCATTTTGTGTGTTAATTTCTTAAAAGGTTACGAAACCAAAGTGTTTGTATAACATGTGATACTACTAAACAATTTTACTTATAAAAATGAATACTCCACTGAAGTACAAAATCTATGAATTTCGGTTTTATTTGTACTTTGGATGTTCAAATAGTTTTGAGTTTTTATCTTTCTTTTGCTCTCTTTTCATTATTCATTACCTTGATTGACAAACTTCTACCTAAAATAGAGATAAGTATTTTATTAAAAATAAATGAATTAATATATTTTAATACAAAATTTTGTTCGATACTCATTATGATACAAATATGGTAGTTTAGCAACCCATGAGATGAAAATTACTTATTTAATTTATTTATATATTTCGCGATTAAACTTTAGTCATCTAATTATAATATTAAAAAAATGTATTCTATGTTTATGTATAAAATTATACTATAAAATAAACTTTTTTGAACACACATGCACATTTATAATTGCACATAGTTTATCTCAAAGATGATTTTTGATCGATAAAAAGTATTTGGATATCTCAACTATCAAATATGCATTTGGCCTTTGGCCATGCATCCTTAGTTGTGTTAACTGTAACAAATAAATTCAATTTGATCCATAAACTTTGTATTCCCTAATCCCTACCATTAGCGTAATCTACATGCTCACAATCTTCATCCTTCTATTTCTCTTTAAACCATGAAATAGTGGCTTCTCAAATAAGATAAAACACCAATACATACATACACCTTTAATTGAATCTGCATTTTTATTGATTGATTTACTGAGAATTTTATTTTTGATTGCAGCATAGCAGGAATCTTGAAACCGAGCTGCAAAAATGAGAGAACAATTTGGCCCACCAGAAAGGGCCGCTGTGAGACCAACTTCGCCCTTGACGTTGTCTCGATAACAGAGAGAAGAGCGGGGCAGTGGGTGACGAAGCGGCAAGGCTGGGGGGGGCAGTGGCGGCAAGGCGGCGAATGCTACGAGAAAGTGACGGATCTGGGGCGAGAGAGATAGGGGGAAGGTGTGAAGACGAAAAAGAAGAGGAAGAAGAGAGAGAAGTACAACAACGGTGAAGGCAGAGCAGCGCCGCAAGGGAGGAAGGCGCGACGGCGCGGCGGGTGAGGCGGCGCGACAGGTGGGACGAGCGGCGAGGCTGTGTGGAAGGAGAGCCAGCGAGGAAGAAGGATGGTGCTCTGGCAGAGGAGATGATTTCTACCGCCGATTAAGGATGAAGAGGGAGGGAGAGAAACTTGAGGGAGATGGAGGCACCACATGTTGCATTAGGGTTTTAGGATATTATAATTTATTGTGTATTGTTTGGAATTTTTGTTTAATATTTAGTGGGCTTTTAGTGTGTTGGATTTTGGAGTATAATTTAGATTTCAAATAGTAGTATTATAAAACTATGTAATCAATTTATAGTAGTACATCTTTCTATTAAATACAATTTTTAATTTGAATTTTTAATTTATTGGACTTTGTATATTATATATATATATATATATATATATATTTAATTATTTTTTTCTATAAGTAATTAATTCTATATATATAGTTAGAATTGAGTTGACTTTGATTTACTATGTGTTAATGTCTTAATGTTATGTGTTAATGTCTTAATGTTAGATCGTACACTTGGTGTTACTTCTATTTCTCTTGAATTGTTTTTTATTTACTCATATTTCTATTCTTTTTACTTCTGAAAATTTTGAAATATATTTATATTGAATCCAAATGTGGCTAAACCAAGTAATTATGAAACACCAATTTATAATGATACAAAGTGAAACTAAATTAATATCATTATCAAACAAAGAATAATATTGCATAACTTTAATTGTTGTTGTGTATAGTAATATACAATTGTATATATAATATACTCCCTCCGTCCTAATAATTCGTCACCATTTGACCCGACACGTGTTTTAAGAAATGTAATAGAAAGTAGGTTGAAAAAGTTGGTGGCATATAGTTTTATAATAAAATGTGAGTATGAATGAGTTAGTGGAATGTATGGTCCACTATAAAAAATGGTAAAAGTGAAATGTGATAAATTTTTAGGGATGGACGAAAAAGGAAATAGGTGACAAATTTTCAGGGACGGAGGGAGTATTAGTTTATTTAAATATGTTGAAATTACTTATAAATATATATTTATATTCAATATATATAATTTATAAATATATTTATATTTAAATTACTAGAAGTACACATAGTTATAATTGAGTTGATTTTTTTAATCGAAACTGGTGAACTATTTGATCCTTCAAATAGTTTGCTTTTTTTTTTATTCTTTTGTAAATAGTAGTATTAAATTTTTCTTTATTTGTATGTCTTATTCTATTTCATTCACACATCACCTCTTTTGTTATTTATTTTATTTTATACTACAATCATATCAAATATTAAAATAATATACAATCACCTGCTAAAATATGAAATGTTTCATTGAGTGTGGGTTGAGAGATTTACAATTGTACAAATATTTTTTTATTGTTGTTTATAATATTATAAATACTTATTTTAATTAGTTCTTATTTTTAAATATATTTTTATACTTATTTACTTTATTTTTTTTTATTTTAAGTTGATATATCTTCATTATTTAAAAATATTTAAAAAAAATTTGCCAAATAAAAGACATAAACAAAGTTTTTATTTGAAGGGCATATAGGGAAAATTGAGATGATTTGGTGTGGAGCGAACAAATTTGGGGATTTTGCCACGCCTAAAACCCAAGCCAAAGCCCTACCCCTCTCTCTCTGGATTCAATCTGATCTCCTTCTCTCTATAGTCACCATGGCCGCCTTCGCCGCCAGATCAGCTTTTCGCTCCGCCGCGCGTAGCGCCACTGCGAGAATATCCGCCGGCGTCAAGCCTAGGTCAGCTCCATCTCCATTTCGCGCCTCATCTCAAACTCCGCTCTCCGCTCGCATTTTCAGGTTCCACTACTTGGGGCTTTTTTCTCCTCTCAACGATTCCCTTTTCAATTCTTATTTTGTCAATTGCTGATCAATTTTTGTTCAAATTTAGGTCTCCCGTGGAGATGAGCTGTGTTAGCGTAATGTCTATGTTGCCGTACCATACTGCAACCGCCTCCGCCGTGCTCACTTCTATGCTATCTGTGGCGCCTCGCGGTCACGGTTGGAGCATTGAAGGTGAGTTCTACGCTTTGATTCTCTTAATTATACCCAAGTTGTGAATATGAAGTAATGGCATCTTTGTAGTATGATTTTCTGTGAGTAAATGATTTTAGGAAAATATCGAAAATATGACATTTTAACTTGATCTTGAATGAAAATAAAATCATTTTATAGTCATGTCAATAGGCACATGAGCTTCTTATTGCTCTTTTCTGAATTAGTAATTCCTAAATGATTTTAATATGAATAGGATACATGTAGCATTTCACTTTTGTCGGCTAACCGTTAATCTAGATAATTTATCCTTTCCGAGATCTTGATTCTATGGATAGATTATCATGCATCTAATTATTTTGAGAAACTTGTTGTTAATGTTAAGTCTTTTACAATAATCCTAATACATTGTGTTCATCAGATACCAACGATGATGTATGATGACTGTTGGATTGTTCGAGGGAAGTTTTATTTTCATGAGCAATAGGAGATTGTCTGATAGGTAGACTCATGCACAAAGTTTTTTTTATAATTCTTGTGGTCTTCTTTGGCATACAATAAGTTTATCAAATGTTAAAAAGTGAACTTTTTTAGTTAATTTCGTTGCTGAACAAAGATTATTCAAGCATGCAACTTTCCTTTAACAAGTAATTAAATTTTAACACCTCAAGAAGTTTGTGTGAGGGTTATTTGTAGTGAATAGTGAATACTTATAATAAGGTAAATCAGCTAGTATGGTCATTCCTAGATTGTTCATGTAAAATACTTATGGTCTTCTATTCTTGTATTGCTTTGAGACTGGCCTTATGATGATAAATGAACAGAAAAGAAATAATGCTAGATAACCTTTTGACTCGGCCTTCCATTCTCTTTCCGTTCAGGGTTATGATTACTGCTCATTGGCTGATTTGAGGCTTGAAGGTTTTCTGATTCTCTCGTTTTTGTTTAAGCTGATTATGTATGAGCCTTTGATGATAACTGGCACTTTAAACCCCAGTCTTAATCCCTGCACTGTTTTTTTCCTCGATTTGTAGCAGCAAATGGCTGAACTAATTTTTATTTATTTCCAGAGCCTTAAGAAATATTTCTTGTTGCCTGTGTTGTAGATGGATGATTGTTAGAATGTGTTGAGAAGCGCTGCCTTTCGTGATTGGTGTGAATGGACATGTAATACTACTACGAGATCATTCAGCTTCATCGTTAAAAGTTATTCTTTTATAACCCTTGTAGTTGACTTTCCCAGTAGAGCCAGAAATGACTTGCAGCAGGAAATTTCTGGGTGATTCATGACTACTTTTCAGTAACCTTTAAATTGTCAGAAAATACATTTAATTGGGTTATTTTTCACTATTTCTTTGGGAAAAAGTAGTCTTGTGTGGTTAAAAATTGTCTCTTGAGCATAAGTTGATATTTAGAAGTATTACTCAAATGTTTCGATATATTATCTCACAAAAGAAATTGCTTTTTTTGTAGACTGAGGTCTGAAACAAGTTAGAACTGCAATAATACCATATACTTTACCTGTTTGGAGTGTTTTATAGATCCACATTTGCTTAGTTTTTAAAATAGCAAAATCAGCAAAATGCCTCGAGCATGAGTTAAGGGATTTGTGTGGTATAGAGCAAAAATTTCATTTAAAATTTTAATAATAACCTATTCACTTGTCTATCAGAATAAACGTAATTATTGTTTTCAAATGCTGTAATGACAAGGTATCGAATTTTTATCAGCGGCAATAGTCATCTCAAGATAAGATATTCAATCCAATATTAAACAAAGCTAAGATGTGATATGCTAATATCAATTTATATGCTTATGTTCTCACAAATAATCTTTTGGTGCAGAACAACTTTATTCCGTTTCTTCATATTTAAATTCATCTCAATGTGTTGAAGGTGCATGTTATTATTTTACATACAACACTTATAAAAATAGTACAAGAGTAATACTTTTCCCACATTTGAGAACAAGGGATCATATATTATGGCATAAACAAGGGACCATACTGTTTACACACCGAAAAATTAATGCCACAAGTCCACAACTAAATCAGACTATAGCAAGAAAAGACCTATGGCATAATCAGTGGCAAAAAAGGACAAAATAACCAGGAAAACTTGTATACCAAGACCCAATAATGAAAGTGAATTGCAGTCCAATATCCACAAGATGGAATTCAAACTTTTCAAGATTCTTCGACATTGACCAATTCGTACTCCACAAGGGAGAGATTATTTTCCTCTTTGACCACAAATTCAGCCGGCTCGGTGACCTCAACACGGCCCCACTTATCGACAGCAAGCCTCATCGAACCCTTAAACATGTCAATCTTTGCATTGCGAAGTATCACCGTATTACCAGGCTTCATCATCTCAACTGCATCATGATTACAACATTTTAAATCAACAAATACTATGGCAAGTTAACACAGAAATTATTTTCTGACATGATATATATTGGTCCAGTAACAACTTATCTTAAGCAATGTATTCCAATCACATTAAAAGAAAATGACTACTCATCTTAAAACATTAAGAATAAAAGGCAAGACATTCGTTTAATCCAACCCAAGATTGAGAACCAAAGCTGTTTTTCAGGTTCCTTGCATGATGTCATAAACAAAATGCAAACTTTCCCAGACATGCCAGACAGGCTTGTATCTGTAACACTAAATGGCAGACTTCCCCTGATATCACTAATCCTGATTTATGGAAAAGGGTCTTCATATATATGGTAAACATAAAGCAGGTATTGCTTGGATCCTAAGAGATTCCAGTTCAACTTGAATTCATGTGCAACTTTACACATTCACAATACATAATTCCAAATATCCTATGTCTAACCTAGTCCTAGCTCCAATTCATAAACTCGGGCTATTAGCACTACATACCAGAATAAGCAAAGGTGAGTGAGTAGCTGGCCAAGACAGGCATCTCAATGAGAGAAGCTCATCTTGCTCCAGTTTATTGGTTACTTATTTACAATCCGTCCAATCTATTACACTAGTTAACTCTTCAATTCTTTTCATATACTCTTCTCCAATAATTACTTCAAACAACAAGTTTTCCATAAATACTGCTACATGGTTGTAGAGAGAGTGACTTAGTCACTAGAATGTATATAAACATACCAAAATAAAATGAGACGCAAAAGTCCTAGGAACTCTTGATGAAACACAAACTGCATTTTAAAATAAACAAAAAACAAGACCCAAAAATAGAACAGTGAGTATCAGACCCAAAGTTTACCATCAGAGAAAAGTAAGCGTCTCAACCAAGTTTTTCCATTTCATATAAATCTCAAATATTGATTTCACATATTCTCCCGAAGATAACACATGAAAATGGACAAATATTTTCGATTAGCACACCAAAAACGTCTAACACAGAACAGAGGATAGGCA
Organism: Salvia hispanica; assembly: GCF_029641045.1. Classification (NCBI taxonomy): domain Eukaryota; kingdom Viridiplantae; phylum Streptophyta; class Magnoliopsida; order Lamiales; family Lamiaceae; genus Salvia; species Salvia hispanica. The sequence goes on along the minus strand of NC_142695.1, from coordinate 45,304,073 downwards.
GTTAACTGATCAAGCCCGAGTATGATCATGATTTCATTCCATTTCTATATACCTACCAGTAAACATAACAAATGATAAAACCCCAACAAGTAAATATTGCCAACCAGCTGAAAAAACACAAACAAGGCTTCATTCAGTGACGCCATACAATTCAAAGCATACACCAATTTCACAAAAAGCCTAAAACAAACATCATAAACATTTACTCATCAATTCAAAGCACAAGCTAGGGCATTATCGCAAACAAGACCTTGATCGTTACGAGCCGTAAAGAGAATTGTGCCCGTCTCATCTCCGATTAGGCATTCAGCAATCCTCGTATTCTGATTCTGCGCCCCACGGAAAGTCGGATTCCGAGGCTTCTTGCTCAGAACAGTGGTCGATTCCAGCACTTTCACGACGAGTGTGTGTCCGGTCGTCCCCGGCGTCAGAGAATCAACCTTCACGAACACCGGCTTGCGCAGCCCCGGCTTGGTTCCAGCCGAACCACCGCCTTGCTGCTGAGCTTCCGACGACGGCGCTTTGGCTGCCATGGAGACTTAGATTTTGAGTGTGTGTTGGAGTGTGAATTGGGGTTTTAGTTTCGATTTGGGTGTAAATCAAACCCTAACCCTAATTCTCGCGATTATAAAAACGGAGAATGAAAACTGACAAAAATGAAAATGTTTAAATGAGGTCTTTTGAGTGGAGGAGACGATATAAGAGAATCTTTCAAACGACGCCGTTAAGGCGATGCTTGCGCTTTTTCATTTTGGGCCGGGTCCACATTAATAAATAAATTATTGGGCCCAACTTAAGCCCAATAAGAATATCCGATGTAACAAATCTAAACACTTCCACTTCAACGCACTGATAAAGTAAAACTATCAACTTTACGTAGTGCATTACTCCCCAATGCTCCGGATGTCCCATTTCCCCAATGCTACGGATGTCCCATTGCCTTTTTCGACGGACTTCCCAAAAATACCTCATGTTATGTTATAAAAAAATTTCACTGTACTGCCACGTCATAAGGACTTTCCACTGCACAATGGTGGACATCCCAAGGACTTCCCGCGATAAAAAAAAAATTCACAAATATGCAATTTACGTTACGGAATTAAATTTTCGACACGAATACGGACGGAAAAAAATGCAACAACTTCATTAAAAAAAATACATAATTATATAAAAAATAAAAATTACATAGTCATAAAACAAAAAAAAATATATAATCCCAAGCTTCAACAAATGTGACCCCCGGCTCACTCCTCGTCCTCCGCGTCGTCCCTGTCGCCAGTGCCGCAGCTGTCATCCCCGGCGCCACTATCGGGCATGGGTGTCATCCCCAAATCGAGCCTCAATGTGTAGATGGCATCCTTCAACATCATCTTGTATAACGGATCAGTCGCGTTATGCCACCTTTCCAGGGTCTGTACCAGGCTATGCATTTGCTACGCGCAAGCGAGATTGTTGTAATCGGGAGGGGCCTCCGATTGGACCTCGTCGGACCCGCTGGCGCTTCCCCTTGCCATCCACTGCGCAGTCTTTTGCCCAATCGGGCGATGATGGCGGCGGGAAGACGGGGTTGGGATCTCTGTCTCGGCATCTGGGAGCTCGTGCAAACCGGCACTGCTGCTGTACTCAGCGAAAGCGCTGATCTTCGTCTGCTTCGGCCAGCCAGCTTCAACACCCGCACAATACTTGCCGGAATTCTTCACCACGAGATATATAGACCTCCCAATGCTCGAATTCGCGGAACTTCAACGCCCTGTCGGGGTACTGCTGTTGGGACTACCGCAGCGGAAGACACGGAAAACAAACAGGTCCTTAACGGATCTATTTAGGTGATTATGCATTCGACTCCAATTTCATGCAATAAACATAGATCTATAGATATAGCATCAAATAAACACATAATCATGCAATTTGATGTAGATTCGATTGTTACCTCATTTTGATCCATCATAGGATCGAAGTTGCTAGCTGCACCACCCGGAGATCCTTGGTTTATCGACCGTGAATCTTCCAACCTATTCCCTTGTCCTTGACCACTCATCCGTGTGGGCGGATCTTTAATAATCAATAATAGTCTTGAAGAGATCTAGGGAAAACCAATACAAACACGAAATTGTCTAGATCTAATCTATTGAATTAGGATAGATCAAGAACAATAATCAAAACCCTAATTCTCCCACGTGCTAGGCACGAAATTCGAGACCAAGAGGGAGAGAGAGAGAGGCGCCGATTTCTAGGCGGCTAGGGTTAGGGTTTTGTAGTGTGTTGTCTTGTATGTGTTGTGCTAGGGTTTCTACATCTCATCACAATTTATAATGGACTTGTTGGGCTAGGTTGGGGATCCATGGAATGATTTAAGTGTTGGACTCACCCATTAGATAAATAACTAATTAAATCAAATGACCCATGATTTAATATATTATCAATGGAATATTATTTTGTTCCACTAGAGAATAATATTGCACTCCCACTTAAATCATCAAATTACAAATAACTTGGGTCCATTTTATTTTATGATATTTCCCGCGTTTAAGATTATCTTGATCCATCAATTTAATTCTTTTGTCTGCTACGTGACTAGAATTAAATTAATTCTCCAAAGAGTTTTTCTAGTTTGAAACTTTATTTATTATTCGTGGAATAAATTCCAACTGCGCAGATTTCTGAATAATAAATTCCTCTTTCAAACACCTCATTGGGGATCACCCTTTTAGGGATTTAATCATACCACACTGGGTACGCAAATTCTATGAAATAATATTCCAATACCTTCATGTTATTCAATTACTACCACCCAAGATATCATGAACTTGAGTTACGTACAAACTCTCACATATTGATAAGTCAAAGTGGCGTTTGATTGAATAAACAATATTGATATTAATAGCACAGACTAGAAAATACTAAATTTTCTGAAATATATTCTTTCAGTAGATAGCAATAAAGAATACATTTCGGATTAGATCCTTTCAGTGCTTTACCACACCGGTGTTACTAATCTCGTCTTAGGTAAGAGAGAATTATCACAAACACCGCAACCGTACCAATAGGTAGCCAAAGCCTATCTAGGTTGTGAATACGTTTTTCTTCTTACTAGATCTGGCCAAGTCCCTTACTTGAAAACTCATGAGGAGATTCATCGAATTTCTCTACTTGACCTTCTTAGTAAAAAGCCTTAAACTTGATTATCATATTTCAATAATAAACTATTATATTATATTATTTATTCTCATAATTAGGTAAACAAGTTGACGTGGCGTTTCTCGTATACACGCACAAGCTGAGCTGACTGTACAAAGGCATGTACGCTCGGAGCATCTTTTAGTATACAAACCCCAACAACTGCTGCATGGAAAGGTTTTTCACATCCTCCTCGTACATGCCGCAGGTTGCTTGGCGGAGGTTGTTTTGGTAGATGCCGGCAAATTGACTTAGTTTAGGCCTCAACCGCTCCCACTGTTTCCGGTATTGCTCGGGACCGTGAGGCTTCCCACCATCCGGTTTGAATCGGAGGTAGTCTTGACTAATGCGAAACCACATTCTGCCGATATGCTGGTTATTCCCGATGTAGGGATCTGTTGGGACTACCGCAGCAGAAGACACGGAAACCAAACAGGTCCTTGACCGAATCTGTTTAGGTGATTATGCATTCGACTCCAATTTCATGCAATTAACATAGATCTATAGATATAACATCAAATAAACACATAATCATGCAATTTGATGTAGATTCGATTGTTACCTCATTTTGATCCATCATAGGATCGAAGTTGCTAGCTGCACCACCCGGAGATCCTTGGTTTATCGACCGTGAATCTTCCAACCTATTTCCTAGTCCTTGAACATCCATCCGTGTGGGCGGATCTTGAATAATCAATAATAGTCTTGAAGAGATCTAGAGAAACCCAATCACAAACTCGATATTGTCTTGATCTAATCCTATGAATTAGGATAGAACAAGAAAAAAAACAAAACCCTAATTCTCCCACGTGCCAAGGCACGAAAACCGAGGCAAGGAGAGCGAGAGAGAGCCGGCGACGACTTCTAGGGTTTAGGGAGGAGTGTTGTGAATGAATGGTGTGCTAGGGTTTCCACATCTCATCACTATTTATAATGGACTTGTTGGGCTAGGTTGGGGATCCATGGAATGACTTAAGTGTTGGGCTCACCCATTAGATAAATTACTAATTAAATCAAATGACCCATGATTTAATATATTATCAATGGAATATTATTTTATTCCACTAAAGAATAATATTGCACTCCCACTTAAATCACCAAATTACAAATAACTTGGGTCCATTTTATTTTATAATATTTCCCGCGTTTAAGATTATCTTGATCCGTCAATTTAATTCTTTTGTCTGCTATGTGACTAGAATTAAATTAATTCTCCAAAGAGTTTTTCTAGTTTGAAACTTTATTTATTATTCGTGGAATAAATTCCAACTGCGCAGTTTTCTGAATAATAAATTCCTCTTTCAAACACCTCATTGGGGATCACCCCTTAGGGATTTAATCATACCACACTGGGCACGCGAATTCTATGAAATAATATTCCAATACCTTCATGTTATTCAATTACTACCACCCAAGATATCATGAACTTGAGTTACGTACAAACTCTCACATATTGATAAGTCAAAGTGGCGTTTGATTGAATAAACAATATTGATATTAATATCATAGACTAGAAAATACTAAACTTTCTTGAAATATATTCTTTCGGTAGATAGCAATAAAGAATACATTTCGGATTAGATCCTTTCAGTGCTTTACCACACCGGTGTTACTAATCTCATCTTAGGTAAGAGAGAATTATCACAAACACCGCAACCGTTCCAATAGGTAGCCAAAGCCTATCTAGGTTGTGAATACGTTTTTCTTCTTACTAGATCTGGCCAAGTCCCCTACTGGAAAACTCATGAGGAGATTCATCGAATTTCCCTACTTGACATTCTTAGTAAACCATTATATTATATTATTTATTCTCATAATTAGGTAAACAAGTGGACGTGGCGTTTCTCGTATACATGCACAAGTTGACTGTACAAAGGCATGTACGCTCGAAGCATCTTTTAGTATACAAACCCCAACAGGATCCTCGACTACATCGACCCAGGCCTTCGCCGGCGCGACATTTTCCGCCACGCTCCAGACGGTCCTCTTTCCCGTCTCCTCCACATCCTCCTCCTCCTCGGCCCCCGCACGCGAGGATGAGGTAGGGCCTTTGCCCTTGCCCTTGCCCCTACCCCTGCCTCAGTGGGAGTCTCCCTGATCGGAGATAGCCCCAACTCCTCAAAAGAGAAAGTCTCGATGCCGGTGAACTGTGTCTCCAAAAGAGTATTCTGGGGAGAATCACTAGACAATAAATCCATATAGGGGCGATAGACATTGTCCCCAGGTGATTGGGGGGCCCTGCTACTCCTCCCTCCTCCCAGGCAGCGGTAAACATGCCCTGCATAATACCGGACATCATTCCATCCCGGGCACCCCATCCCCGCTGCCCGGGCATCATTCCCGGCATCATCCCCGGCGTCATCCCGGTCATCCCTCCACTCACCCCGGGCATCTGGGGCACCATCCCACCCATCCAATGGTACATAGTGTAGTACGGGAACATCATTCCCGCCATTTCACTCGAGTTTCCCTCACCTCCAGCGGGAAACGTCGGCGTTTGTGACTCTCTCGTGGCGGGAGAGTTCCTATTGTTCTCCATTTATTATCTTCAATAGAAATGAAATTTAGAGAGAGAGAAACTTTTTAAAACAAGTAGTGCGAATGAAATGAAGTTCAACGAGCCGTAGATATAGAGTTTTTTTTTTAAAGAAAAAATCAGAAGTCCACGCCAGACGTCCGCGTCGTCGCCGCAATGGCGGATGTCGCGACGGATGTCCGCACGGACGTCCCGCCTCAGCTGCGGATGAGCGGTGTCCTCACCGGACGTTCGCGTCCTCGCCTTCCACGCCTAATGGCGGACGTCCGTCGGGAAGTCCGCCGTTGCGGATGCTCTGAGAAAACTTCAAATCCATCAAATATTGCAGATGACTTAAAGCACATCTCGTATAAAAGTAAACTACAAAAATGATCTATGAACAATGGGTTTATCTCGCTCATAGTCTCTGGACTTTAAAAATAACGTCAGACATCTCTAGACTAAGGGTTTATCTCAAATCTGATCATTTTGCCATTTTTTAATATAAAAATACACTTTTGAGAATTTGGACAATTTGGTCTTTTTACACTTCAGATATTATTTCAGTGATGTACTAAATCTGATATTCTTTCAAAAAAAATTCCCTTTTGTCATCCATTACTTTGTTTCTTTATTTCAGTATTATATTCAATTTTATAATTAAATTTTAAATTTTGATTTTTAAATATTAATAAACTTTTATTAATTATTAAAATTATTAAATAACAAAAATTAATAGTTTTAATCAATATTTGAGAGTGTCTAATATTTAATCAATAAGGTATGATGACGCCTTAGTTTTAGTCAATATTTAATAATTTTAATCATAAATAGATCATATAACATGATTTATTCTGAAATAAATATGCATCTTATGTAATACTAACATAATTTTCGTTTATTAATTTGAAAACAATCGAAACTAACTAGAAAATTCCAACAAAAATACTCCTATATAAAATTTTTAGTGGTATCAAAATTTTAGTCAACTTCATAATATTTAATCACAAGCAATTATAAGTTTATAACAACCGAACTAAGGCTAAATAGAATAGCTCTTATTTTTCCATCATGATTAATATTATTTTTCTGTACTTCTTCAATTCAGTTGAATATTATAGTACTTCATCCGTCCCTGAAAATTTGTCACCTATTTTTTTTTATCCGTACGGAGGGAGTATTAGATAACAAAAATTAATAGTTTTAATCAATATTTGTAGTGTCCATGAATTAATAGTTTTAATTTTATAAAATTAAATCTAATATTGAAATAAAGAAACAAAGTGAAGGATGACAAAAGGGAAGAAGAATGATAATTTTGAAATAATATCAGATTTAGTATATTACTGAAATAATATCAGATTTAAAATATTAAAAGTATAAAAGGACCAAATTGCTCAAATGCTCAAAAGGGTATTTACGTATAAAAAATAGCAAAAGGACCAAATTTGAGATAAATCCTTAATCTAGAGTTGTCTGATGATATTTTTAAAATCCAGGAATTATAAGTGAGATAAACCCATAATCTAAGGGTGTCTCCGGTGGCGCCCCTCCCACTAGGACCTCCACTAGCCCTTCCCACAAAAACTGTCTGCCACGTCAGCACTAGCCCATCCCATTCCACTGCCGCATCACTAGCCCTTCCCACTGCACTAGGACTTACCACTAGAACTTCCACTAGCCCTTCCCACAATTATTCAATTTACGGACTAAAAATTTACGAATACGTCGAAACGGAATACGGGAAAATTCGAAAACTTCATTAAAAAAATTACATTAAAAAAAATTACATAATTTAAAAAAAAAACATAGTTTAAAAATAAAATTACATAATACCCTCGGCTCTCACTCCTCCTCCTCGTCCTCGTCCCCGTCGCCCGTGCCGCTGCCGCCTCCGACGTCCCCGCCCCCGATCTCAACGCCATAATCATCAATGGGTGGCATCCTTAAATCGCGCCGACATTGGTCGACCACCTCCTTGCACAACCTTTTCAACACTGGATCCTGCGCGTTATACCACTTCATAGTACTCTGCATCAGGGTCTTCATTTGCTGCGCGCGGGCGAGGCAGTCGTTCTCTGGGCCTCCTGGGGACTCCGATTCGACCTCGTAGGACCCGCTGCCGCTGCCGCTTCCCCTTGCCATCCGCTGCGCAGCCTGTTGCCCCATCGGGCGACGACGACGGCGAGAGTCTGTTCGTGGTAGCGGGGCCACTTCCTCGGCTTCGGGGAGCTCGTACGAACCAACACTGCTGCTGTAATCACCGGAAGAGTTGATCTTCGTCCGCTTCCAGCCCGATTCGACACCAATCGCAAACTTTTGCGAATCCTTGACCACGAGAAAGGCCCACTGGTCAAATCTTTGATGTTCAACTCTCGGTTGGGGCACTGGGCCAAGGTTTGTCTCTTCACATCATCCTCAGACATGCCACTGGTTACCATGCGCATGTTGTTTTGGTAGAGGGCGGCAAAACGACTGAGCTTAGGCCTCAACCGAAGCCACTGTTTTCGGCATTGCTCGGGTGTGCGAGGCTTCGCCCCAGACGGTTTGACGTTGCGGTAGGCGGCACTAATGCGATGCCACATTCGGTCAACATACTGGTTCGCCCCAACATAGGGATCCTCTACACCACCGATCCATGCCTTCGCAAGCGCGGCATTTTCCCACACGGACCAGATCGTCCTCCTCTCAGTCTCATCCTCGCCCTCCTCCTCCTCTGCCCCTATGTGCGAGGAAGAGCTCGGGACTTTGCCCTTGCCCTTGCCCCTACCCCCGCCCCTGGCTTTGCCCTCGCCTTTGCTCCTGCCCCTTGCAGCTGGCTCCGCCTCATCGGGAGTCTCACGGATCGGCGATAGCCCCAGATCCTCAAAAGAGAAAGTCTCGATGCCGGCGTACTGAGTCTCCGGAACAGTACTAGGGGAATCATCGGCCAACAAATTTATATATGGCCGATAGACAGATTCCCTAGGCGCCTCGGGCTCCGCCTCTCCATCGACCCACCCACCGACATATTTGGCGGCGTACCGCCCATCCCCACTGCCCCGGGCATCATCCCTCCCACCCCCGCCATATTTGGCGGCATACCGCCCATCCCCGCTGCCCTTGGCATCATCCCACCCATCCCCGACATATTTGTCGGCATACCCGCTGCCCCTGGCATCATCTGACCCATCTGACTCATCCAAGTGTACATAGTGTAGAACATTTGGGGAGTCATCGCTGGCATACCGCCCATCCCCGCCATCCCCGCCATTTGGGGATTCATCCCGGCAAAATTTCCCTCCGATCCGATGGGAATCGAGGGTGTGTTTCCTCCGCTCGTGGTGGGGGGTTTCTATTGTACTCCATTGTAGTAGAAATGAAATTTGTAGATTTAGAGAGAGACACTTGTCAACACAAGTGGTGTGAATGAAATGAAGTTAGGGGAGCCATATTTATAGAGTTTATTAAAAATAAAAAAATAATAATAAAATAAAAATTAAAAATCTCGAACGTCCGACCTTCGCCACTATGGCGGACGTCCGGTCGGACGTGCGCGCGAGGGGCACTCACAGACGCCCGCTCACTACGGCGGACGTCCGGTCGGACGTCGGCGAGGGGCGACCGGGACGTCCGCCGGTGGAGACACCCTAAGGGTGTCTCCGGTGGCGCCCCTCCCACTAGGACCTCCGCTAGCCCTTCCCACAAAAACTACCTGCCACGTCAGCACTCGCCCTTCCCATTCCACTGCCACATCACTAGGACTTCCACTAGCCCTTCCCACAATTAAATTAATTCACAATTAAAATTAAAATTTACGGAATTAAAATTCGACACGAATACGAATGGGAAATACGAATATTTCATTAAAAAAACATACATCATTCGGAAAAAATAAAATTAAAATATAGTAGTAGAAAAAAAATTTATAGAGTTTTTTTTTTTTAAAAAAATAAAAAATAAAAATTGCGGACGTCCGACCTTCACCACAGTGGCGGACGTCCGGTCGGACGTCGATGCGAGGGGCGAGGCCATCCGACGGGCACTTAGGACGGGCGTGGGCGCCCTTCCCACGCACTAAGGCGGACGTCCGGTCGGACGTCGGCGACGTCCTACCGGGACTTCCGCCATTGGAGACAACCTAAGAAACATTTTATAGTTCATTCTTCGTATAAAATTCTACAATATCGGTAATATTTATTCCCATCAATATCAAATTAATTAAACATTCCTTCAATGAAAATTCTAATTCTAATATTGTCATACTACCTCCATATGCGTTTAATTATCTGGCTTTAACTTGGAACAAATTTTAAGATGAGTATAAAAAAAATTAATAAAAAAATATGTGAATCATATTTTTCTATATTAATTTTATAAAATGACAGGCTCTGGTTGTGTGACGAAACTCGTGATTTTTGTGCTTTCTTATAGGAAGTTGTCAATCCCTTTTACTACATCATAATGACTAATTTACATCTAAATATGTCCTGATTAGGAATTATTGGATTGAAATTAAGAGCATATAGGGAATACTCTTATATCAATGTGAGTGCCACTGAAAATATGAATAATAAAATTATTATTGCTTTCATATCGATATCAAATGATTAAGACTCTCTCCAACTATTTTACATTAAAATAAAACTCATTTTACGATAAATGTCATTTTACTCCCACTATTTACATTAAACTTAACTTAAATAAATATTCTATATTATTTCTTCTTTACTCACAAAGTTTGACCTATTTTTATCTATTTTTATTTATGTGGGACGGATTTATTTGCTTTTCATTACTACTCCCTACGTAAAAAAGTGAGACGGATGAAAAAAGGAAATTTGACTTTATTTATACGGATTTATGTGCTTTTAATTACTACTCCCTGCGTTCGTGGAAAGGATTCCCGTTTTCCATTTTGGTTCATCCGCGAATAAGAGACCCGGTTCATAATCACCATAAATGATTAAATAGAAAAGAGTCTCGCATTCTACTAATTCGTTTCACTCACATATCATTCAAAATTAATATATACAAGTGAGATTCATATTCCACTAACTTTCTTCCACGTACTTTAACATTTATTAAACTCATGCCATAAAAAATGGAACTCTTATTCGCATATGGATGAAGTGCTATTCACAGCCCTTTAGCACTACACCCCTGTCCACATTTATTAAAAATTAAAGTACACAATTCAATTAAAATGAAAAATTGTATATAAAACACTAAAAATAAAATAAATCAGAATTCGATATGTATCATTTTTTAATTAAAATGGAATACAGTACTCCTTCTGTCCCAACAACCGAAATGAATTGTATTTTATTTGGAATGTTTCTTCTTCTGACAAAAAAATTATTCAATATATCACTCTTACTTTATTCAATCCTGTTTTACTCGTCATCTATTTTTTCTACTTTATTTATCTCTTTTATTACTTTTTAACACAAATACATAATTATTATGTCCAAAAATTATGACGCTAGGAAGAAGTGGAGTCATGATTTTGTCTCAGCGTAAAATTACGAGGATGAGCCGCAGTCTGCAGAAGAATGGAGAAGCCGGTAGATAAGGTGACAGGGTATAGGTTAGCAGGGCGTCGTGCCCCACTTTACAACACTTCATCCTTATCCTCGTCTATTAGATATTTTGCACACCCAAACCAAACCGAACCAAACCGTGTAGCTATTTATACATGCTATGCTATCACACTCGCCACCTTTACTAAAGTTGAAACCCAACACCATAAATCAATAGTCAGTAATTTAAGAAATGGTGCTCTTGGATCGTCTGTGGGATGATACGGTGACGGGGCCTCAGCCTCACCCACAGCGCAGCCTCAACAAGGTCTACACCAGGCCCTTCAACATCAAAGGTAGTATAGTAGTACTAGAATATGAGTTTAATTGGTTTGTGTGATTATATATGTGCTCACCTTTTTCCTTTTTAATTTTGGGATACGATCAGATATTGGAGTAGAGGGAAGCATCAAGTACCAGAGATCTCTATCCATGCCGTCGCCCACCCCTCTGAGGAAGGAAAACATCGGAACAAACCCCACCGTTTATGACTGGTCGATGATTGTATGTGTGGAACATTCATTTTCTCCTAGATTTTTGATTTTATGATGTTTAGTAATTAATCAAGGAGATTAAGAAGATAATTAGTATTCAATTTTGTAGGCTTTACAGCGGGGAGACGAGGAGCAAGCACCACCAGAACGTGTGATTATGAAAGATCCTCTATAACTAATGTGTTTGGTTGAAGTGCATTTCATCATTTCTGATTTGATATTATGCTGCAGCCCCAGACACTTGCTTTCTTTTTTGGATTTTCTCAATTTCTGTTTCACGTAATTGGTTTTAATTTTTCAATCTCACACTATGGAGTATTTTAATCAACACACACTTCAGTTTTGCAATTTTTTTAGTTGACATTATATTATAACTAGGCTCTGACTGTAGATAGTCACTAAATAAGAGTATAAAATAAAATCCACAATGTATGAAAACTCAATTGAACCCACAAAAAGTTTTATGACTCAAATAAGATTAAAAAATGTAATGCTCAACGAGATAAATAAGCAAAAGTTCAAAAAACTCATTGCAAGGTTCAAGAATCTCCACGTGCATATATGATTCTTAGCTTAGCAAGTGAGATGAATCGGAAAATTGAGATAAAAATAATCCCTCCATTTAATAAAGGTTAGCTCTCATTTATCCCATCCCATGATCGATTTCCAACTTTAACAATACCGTATTCAGGAATGTGACGAAACAGTTATTTCATAAGATTATTTTTTAGAATTACATTTCCTAATATCAATGATTATGCAAACATCAGCAGCTGATGATTATGTAACTTCATTACAAGCCAACATAACCAAATTTTTAGAAAGTGAAGCAGGCGAAACTAAGTTTAGATGCAATGCAAACACGTTAGTTTCGTTAGTGTTGTGAGAAGCTCGAAGAGAAAAAAGGATGCTTAGCAAAGATCATGTATAAATTTAACTTAACAAGTGTGAGGCAGACATATGATGTATATTATATATATGCATGAATAATTCGCCACCATATCTATTCTCCAGCTAGTATCTAGTTGCTTATATATAGTAACTCTTTACTTGTGAAACTAATTGTATTGACAAAAAAAACTTACTTCCTGTATTGTACTGGCACGAGAAGAGAAGACCAGTTTAAGTTATCATCAGTTTCCTTCGTTTTTCGCCTTTAGCCAGTATGCAAAAACCTGTACGTACATATAGAAGTTGAGAGTCATCATAAACCATGTCAATCAGAATACTCATTATCTTGGAATTAGAGGGTAAATTGGTAGATTCCATATGCTATTTGGATTGTATGTTGAATGCAGACCAGTATATATGGTCACTAAAACAAGGTATCAAATTACAAATTTGCTCGTTAATTGACTAAGCAACCAGTACTCAGAAACTTGCTTCCCACTTCCCAGCAACACCAAGGTGAAAAGCAAGAAAATGAGTCAAAAGGCGATAGAGAGAGAATTCATGGACCAATCTATTGGAGAATTAGATATTTGTGAAGATTTATGTATGAGACGAGGGACGGGTCTTACCAGATGGTGCTGTGTAAACCTGGCAATAATTTCCTCCAAGGTTTGCTGCTCATCCAACAAATGCAACTCATTCTGGCTAGGATCTAAGACACCAGCTTCTTTTGGGAGAATCATGGAGTTGTTTAGGATGAAAGTCTTTTATTATTAGCATCACAATTTCACTAGCTTCCAAGGATGTCTGCATAGCAACATACTGCAGAAGATGTGGTTTTGAAACTATTTAGAATCTTCATTATGGTTTAGAATTTTCATCATGGCCCAAGCAGCCGAATGAAAGATAAAGAATGAGACATTGAGTCTGAACCTGGCATAAGTGTCTCACTGATGATGTGGGGTTGCAGCAGAGAAAGGTCGCTTCAAGCTGGTATCTTCTCCTCATGCATAGAGACAATCATGAGACTAATTTTCAACTGAAACGTTGTTAGGAATACTTATAAGTCCCTATGATTAAGGCAATATAAGCAAATATGCAACCAACTGAATTCATCCCAGTGAGAACTAAATTCAAGGCACCCCTCCCCCCCACCCAACAAAGAAAAACAAAAATTCAAAAACTTAATTTCCAAGATGAATGAGGAAAAACATGTAAAAGATGCACAAAATATTCCTCTGGTTGTTTCTGAATCATCAGCATCATCTGCACTAGCCCCTGGTGATGGCTGTGAAGTCCGAGCTCCTCCCCATCTTTTGTATCTCTTCGTTTTGCGTTCAGAGTGCTCGTCAGTTGATGATGAGTCTTTTACTCTCATCATGCCCATTAATACCTTCCTCTTCGTCAGATCCAAGCGTTCAGCAGCACAGTTTCTCCGACCTCTCAAATTTCAATAATTGCCCTGCGTCCTGACAAATGTTGCTGATGTAGCTCTTGTTGTTCGTTTCTTTCCCAGAGCTTCAGCTTGACGACGGAGAGTCTGTGCAATTGAAGCTTGGATCTGTTGTGAAACAGAAAGTTTAGGAAAAAATTTCAATTTTGCTCCAGGCAACATGGAGAAAAAAAATGCTTTGTAAGGCAACATCATTAGGCATCCTAATGATGTGGACAACCAAGATAGAAGGTTCATTCCGGCACTTTTCCAGTGATAACTTCATAAAAAGACAAGCCACAAATTATTCCACATTGGACCTCACAGCCCAATGAGTGAATGATGTATCTTAAACCTAAATGAATTAAATTCCTTCATACATGCATGCTTGAAGTCTGACACTAACACCTTGATCTGTTCACCTGCTTATTGCGAGCTCTCTCCTCTACATGGAAAGCCAGTTCCTGCTGTGAGTTGAAACAGTTGGTGGAAAAGCAAAAAAGTAAATTTTAGAGTTTCCACAAGAAGAGTGGATATATTTTTCTTCCCATACCTCTTCCTCATACTTTTCGATATCTGGATAAAGAGCTGCAATCAGGGCATCATAATTTGGATCATCTCTCAGAGAACGTCGACTAGTGCGACAAGCAGGACATTCGTTGTTGCTGCAGAGAGATCAATGTTATAGAAAAACTGCAAGAACACTTACCAGGTATCAAATGAAAAGAAGCACAAGAAAGTACCCAAGTCGCATGGATTTGTCAATGCACTCTCTGCAAAAGCGGTGCAAGCATTCCATGACTGTTCTTGTCTTCCTAATGATGCCTGTCAATAAAATGTTTTAAACATCCATGGACAAGTTGTAAACAATAGATCTTAGATTATCTCTACTAAGCTCTCTAGTAACGAAAAAGAAGCATTATGCACGGTAATTAATGATCAATAAGGAGCTGAAAATCTTCATGGTAGTTCTCAACCATTTCCAGTATTCCTGAAGCTTTATCAGATAGTTTGCATAAAAATAACTGTTAGAGATGAGTAGTTCTATTGGACATCTTACAGAAACAATAAAAAATTGAAGTCTCATCAAAACTTAACAAAAAGAAGTATAAGGTCAGGTTCCAGCATAAAGCAGCTCATGAGATACTCCCAAAAATTACAGCCAACTAAAATACCACAAATCAATATGTAGCAACAAACTATGCATGGTACTTTTCTTTGAATCTTTTCATCCTCTCTTTATTTTGGATTTATTAGCATACTCTTCTTTACATAAACTTAAATGCAGCATACTGCACATCTACAATGACATAAGTGACATTGACACAAACCTTCGTAAAATAATTACGTGCAACTGGAAGATTGTTTTGCAAGAACTGACCTAGTTGAGTGTAAAAGCAAAAGCATGCATAACTAGCTGTGATGACATATGCATCAAGAAGTGTATGTGCACTTTAGTAACATAATAAAGGGAACTTTTAGACAATAAAATTTTTGATCTCACGAAGGGAGAGGAGTTCAGTGCCAGTAAACTGAGTACATTACTTCAAGAAAATTTTTCCAAATAATCATATACCGCTGCTGTAATTTCCTATGAGCACTCAAACGTAGCTACGTAGATATCTGAAGGACCAAATTTGACCCAAAGAACTAACCAACTTTGATCATTTCAGGGCATCACAACTGAACCTCAACAAAGCAGAGAAAACGGATGTTTCATACTTTCCAATTTCCAAATAATCATATACCGCTGCTGTAATTTCCTATGAGCACTCAAACGTAGCTACGTAGATATCTGAAGGACCAAATTTAACCCAAAGAACTAACCAACTTTGATCATTTCAGGGCATCACAACTGAACCTCAACAAAGCAGAGAAAACGGATGTTTCATACTTTCCAAAACACTAAGATTAAAATACATACCTAAACATATTGGACACTGGACTTCTTTCCGCACTTCAGCCAGTTTCACGACAATAAATCTGAGGTTCAACGGCATAACATATAGAGAGATTCTTAGATAACAATATATCATGCACAAACTGGATCTTTCACCAAGACTGCGTGCAATCTAAAATGCTAAGAGAATCAACTGCTACTACACAGTATTCAAGCTTTACAGCAAAACCACATGAGACGACATTAACTAAGCCACATAAGGTTGGGAACCCAAACACACAAAAATCAATTACAGAAAGGAAAAAAATACTATAATCATTATAACACAATTTCCAGAAACATAAGCATTAACATGAATTAAGCAAGCTATAGACCATATCAATCCCCAATAAATTGACTCAAAGGTACGGAGATTATACAGACCTAAGTCAGGACATTCTACCACAATCCTAAGAAGCCAGATCTCAAGCTACAACAAACATATCTCAAATCCCCACGAAAAAACCGTAATGTCAAACAAACATGTAAGCCTCTATTAGAAATGGGTCACTCACCCCTTAAAAGGCCTCATATATCCACACTTATATAGAGAAGGTCCTTTATCCACACTTATATAGAGAAGGTCATTTATCCACACTTATATAGAGAAGCTAGGATCATCACCAAGCAGCCGATGTGGGACAATGATTTGAAGAATTTAACAGCCTCAGTGTTCATGCGTGATTGTGTATAAAAGAGACACAGATGCATTACTCTTCTTTCTCTCCGCCGCTGGAGTAGGAGCTGCTGTCGGAAATCGGAAACAGAAAATACAGAATAAAACTCGAATTTCAGCGTATCGAATATAATGCATGTTCTTTGACACGATCAAGCGCGCACCTGAGGCGTCTTCGTTTAGTTCGTGGATGTGATTCTCGCTGCCTTGCTGCGAATCGTAACCATTCTCTGCATCGGGCAGCGGCGGAGGAGTGCTACTGTCGCAAGGCCGTTTCTGCGCAGGCATTGAGCTCGTCGGCGGCGGTGGAGACGAATTCAATGAAGAGAGGGACGAAAATTTGAGTGTAGATTGGTTCTTCTCTGTAGAAATAGAATGCGTCAGTTTTTTTATATGAGCTGCATATCGTGAGAATTGGGGTTCTTCGCCTCCGGTTCCATTCTGTCCTGTTTCTACATTTTTAGTAAGGGTTCCAGCCTTCCAGCCCAATCTCACATGAGTCGTCTGAGACCAATTTTTTTTTGGAATATTGACATGTAATATTACGAAACTTTTCAAAAAGTTAGGATTTTTCCCACGAACTTTGCTACTTGTGTGTTATGTCTAGGGCTGTGCATTTGGGTTTTGGTTCGGTTTTTCGCCCAAACCGAACCGAACCCGAAAAATCGAATTTAGGCTAAAATTGAAACCGAACCGAAAACTGAAAAACCGAAAACTGAAAAACCGAAAACCGAACCAAACCGAAAAAAACGAAATTTCAAAACAAAACCGAAAAAAAATATTAATATATCTAATTTACTTTATATATACTAATAGAATATAAATATATATAATATAAAATTAATAGAATATATATAATATTTATTATATAAAAATATATTAGAAGAATATATATTATATATATGATATAATATACTAAATTAATAGGATAATAATATATTTAAAATATAATTCGGTTTTTCGGTTTTTTAGTTTTTTTTTTCGCCCAAACCGAACCGAACCGAAAAACCGAAATTTTTGTATTTTTAAAACCGAACCGAACCGAAAAACCAAAAAAACCGAACCGAATTTCAAAATTTCGGTTTGGTTCGGTTCGGATATTCGGTTTTCGGTTATTTTGCTCACCCCTAGTTATGTCCCACCCGCTAGCTGAGCTGGCAAAATCAAGCATAAGTGGCTTGCCGGAGGTAATCGGAAAGTTGATGTGGCATTCGCCGGAATTTCGACAAAATGGTGTCGTTTTACTTATGAAATTTTGCACTCTTTCTTTTGTTCTTGAACGATTTTCAATTTTGTCGAAACGATTTTCAGTTCTTTCAATCTGAAAATCGATTCATCCTTCAATTTGCTCGCAGAATTTCAGAAACATTTCATCCTTAATCTCAAAATCGATTTATCTTTCAATCTCAGAAACATTTCATCCTTCAATTTACAATTTAGGGTTCGCAATTTGGTTGGGGATTTGAAGCCCGGAATCAGAGGAAGAATCTGCTCGCAGCTCATTTGATTCTCCATCGACGACGTCATAGGAAGAATTAATGAAAAACGATTCTTCTATTCCTATTGAAGCCCAACTGTGCCGCCTTTCTATATTACGTAGGTAGCTCTCATACTGAGAAGGGTCGTTCGATATCCTCACAATTGGATATCAGACAAGAGGGAGGAATCAGCTCCTCTGTCACCATTTCAATATCCTCACAAATGGATATCAGACACCACCTATGTTAAGTGGGCTTGTTCTTCTCTTTCTCGTTTGCATTTCACAACTTTTTAGTGTTGCTTTCGAAAAATGCCAAGTTGTTGACTATTCATCTAGTAGTTTGCCAAATATGATGAATAAGTTAAAAAAATTGCCAAGTAGATTGCCAACTAGACTTAATTTGCCAACTCAATATACATGTCATTTACTAATAGCCGGAAATTTAGCCGGTGGGAAATAACACACAAGTAGCAAAGTTCGTGATATTATTTGTCAAATTTAAAGTTTGTGGAAAAAATCCAACTTTTTGAAAGTTTCGTGATATTACATGCCAATATCCCATTTTTTTTTGTACAACTTTCATCCAAGAATATATTGATTGGTTTACAAAAATTAGTTTATTTAATTATTGGTAATATTGAAAAAACCAGTAACAACGTCATAAGTGTTACTAAAACACAACACGGCAACACCTAATAATACTCTTATTCCACGAGTAAGAACATCTCCAACCATTTACACTAAACTCAAACCCATTTTAGTGTAAATGTTACATCAAATATGATTTTACTCCAACTATTTACATTAAACTCAAACTTAAAATAATATTCTCCTTATTATGCTCTTTTCACTCACAAAATTTGAAAAAAATTTGGGTTTGAGTTTAGTGTAAACCTAAAGATACGTATTTTTTTTCTCAAAAACCAAAAATGGGATTAGTTTTTTAGTACTATTGGAGCTAAATACCTATTCCATTTTAAGTTTTAGTGTACCCTTGGAGATGGTCTTACTAGTATTTTAAGGCCAAATGGAGTACAACACATAACATCTTTATTTTTTCTCACATTTGCTGTTACCTCTAATTAGAGAGTTTCACTATAAAATTCAATGAAAGAAATTATAAATTGGATCAGTATAAACAATGAGTAATATTAATAAGTTAGTAAAACAAGTAGTACTAGTAATAAATTTTTGCAAGAAATTTTTTAATATTATAAAGAGTGTGAAGCTGAAAATAAAAAGTGTTCAAGTAAAATACAAAACCGTGTAAAATAGCGTGCAAGTAAAAAAAATTATAAGCATGTAAACTGAAAAAGGATAATTATTAGAAAAATCATGAACTGTTAGTAGAAATTTCATATTTCCTACAATATTTGGTCAGATTAATTACTCACGAACTTTAACAGTCATTCGAACTTTCATAAAAGAGGTCAAGATGTGCATGTCTGTCACTACACCTCAACTAATTCAATAAAGTTTACTACTCCATATGTTTCCCACTTTTGCAACTACTCTCTCCGTCTCGCTTAAAATGACACGTTTTTCTTTTTAGTTTGTCCCAACTAAGATGACACATTTCCTTTTTTGGTAACTTTCTCTCTCCAATTAATACACTCAACAACTTTTTCTCACTCCTATTAAAATATCCATCTTTCTTTATCTCTCTACTTTAATGTATTTACACCCACTTTCTCTATCTCCAATTAAACACTTTAACCAATAACTCCTAAAATCTCGTGCCGGCTAAGCAATGTGTCATCTTAGCCGGGACGGAGGGAGTACTAATTTTAAGCGCCAAGAACAAGGTCAAAACCACGTAGACTAGATACATACCTACTCAAAATCGATAATATGGAACAAATTTAATGTTAGCCTATATACATTTTAGTTTTACTAACTTCACTTTTGTTCTTAACTTAAACTATTTAAACGAAAAACTTGGAAAGCATGAAACCAAACATGGGAAGTTAGAAACATAAAAGCAGACTTGTGAAAAACTAATCTTAAACTAACCAACACAAATATGGAAAGCAATCTACTGTAAATCTCGACAGTTACCATCAATATTAAGCAATCATAAATTAAACATGGATTGAAATATCTAGGCCTAGAATATTTAAGCATTAAAACAAACCAACTAAATTCAAGGGATTGTTCGATGAAGAACACTCAAAGATCTTATCTAGGATGTTCCGAGATCACAGATTGTATACTACTTCGTCCGTCCCAACTAAGATGACATATTTCTTGGCCGACACAGAATGTTAGGAGTTACTATTGGTTAATGTGTTTAATTGGATTAAGAAAAGGTGGGTGTAAGTATTAAAATAGAGAGAAAGATAGATGGATATTTTAATATGAGTGAGAAAAAACGATTGGTGTATTAATTGGAGAGATAAAGTTTCCAAAAAAGGAAATGTATCATCTTATTTGGGGCAAATTAAAAATGAGAACGTGTCATCTTAAGTGAGACGAGAGGAGTAATAACTAGGAGTATAAAAACAATCATATAGATCTAGACATCCACAAAACAAGCAATAGACAAATAAAAATAAATCTTGGTATGAATTACAAAGACAAGTCGAGGAGCTCCTTATCAAAGATTTGATCCATAAATCTCTCTTAGTATGCATCATACCTGTGATTTTAGAAATATTTCGTGCAAATTGGATTTTAAAAAATATGAGATTCAAGCATAGGATTGTGATCAATTGGGATTTTTTATGCTAATTGAGAAACGAGATGTTAAATGAGTGGTCCAGATTTTTCCACATGGAAAATATCTTTAGATTAATTAATTATGAAAAGGCAGAATGGTAATATCATAGTAAATTTTATTCAATAAATATATTTTTTAATTTTTAATTTTAATTTTTTTTATTATTTTTTTAAAAAAATTAAATTATTTTTAAAATTTTTAAAATTTTTTATTTATTTTTTATTTTTTATTTTTTATTTTTCAACTACATATACAATTCATGTCAACTACACACATATAATGTCAATTATGTGTACAATCCATGTCAACCACACACACAATTCATGTCAACTACACACATATAATGTCAACTATGTGTACAATCCATGTCAACTGCATATACAATTCATGTTAACTGCACAATATAATGTCAACTACATGTACAATTCATGTCAAATAGTATTTATTGAATAAAGTTGTTGACATTTGATGTGTAGTTGACATGAATTGTATATGTAGTTGAAAAAAAATTAAAAATAATAAAAAATCGAAAAAAATTTTAAAAATAATTAAAAAAATAATAATAAAATTAAAATAATTAAATAAAAAATTAATAAAATTACAATTATGCTCCTCTGTTGACATAAACTACATGTTGTTGACATTTCACAAATATTCTGGATGAGTGCCTGAGATTTCATCTCAATTCTCAATTAGGTTGATAAATCTCAACCTAACAAGACCCTTCAAGCATATGCATAATATAAATAAAAGTTGCATAATTTTAAAAAGTTATATCCATATACAAATATAGAAAAATGATATAATATATACCTTATATGAGCATCATGATCGTTTGACGACATATAGCTTTGATTCAAATACATTAACAAATATCATTGATATTTTTTATTTTATTAAATTAATAAAAATGAAAGCTCGATTTGTTTGTTATTTGTTATTTATATTCATTTATTTGAAGTAATAGAGACACAAATAAATCCGAGCTTTGAATTTTATTAATTTTGTAAAATAGAAGATGTCAATAACATATTCTAATGGAGTAGAATTAAACTAAATGTATATAACAAAACAAACGAACTCTAATTTTTATGAATTTTGTAAAATGAAAGATGTCAATAACATATTCTAATAACATATTCTGTAGAATCAAACTAAATGTATATAACAAAACAAACAACTCTAAATTAAACAACTCTAAACGTTCATCAAACAAGGATGATTTTGGATGGAAGATGATGCGATTACAGAATAAGCTTAACTAATGGAGTATTTAATTTTCGGTGGATTAATTAGTTCGAGATTATTAGCCTAATACAAGGACGTTGCATTAGAGATATAGCTTTAGCTTGACAATTTAGGACATAAAATAATTATCTAGCTTGAAATTTTGCACACAAATTAATCAGTCTTGCATTATTCTGCTGGTATTAATTAACTAGACTTTTCAAACATTACAACCCTATAATCTTAATTAAGGCGCGCGGTGTTAATAATCAAGACGTAGTTTTTAGGTTTGTTTTTTTGAACTTTATTTCAGTATTTTATATGCAGCCACATATTACTAATGAGAGGATAGATGTAATAATAGTACTTAGTATATTTTTTGTTCCATGGAAAACTCGATTAAATTAAATGGAAAAGGCAATTAAATTAAATTTGTTCTAATTAATGAATAGAATAAAGTTTGTATATTGTTCGAGATAATAATGAAAAGTTAATGACATTTCTTTTTCTCACTTTGTCTGAAATTGATTTTTAAAATCTAAAATGTACGTACGTATTGGTTCTTATTTATTACTACTACTTTGAAACATCAAATTTATTAACTAATAGTAGTAAATAATCAATAGCAAATCAATATCGTCGAGATGAATAGGCCTATTATATATGATTAAGAAGAGTTAATAATAACTTTAAAATATCTGTGTGTACTTGATAATAAGATGATATTGTGAAAATTATATCAAAATGTTAAACTCATTTGAATACAAAATTTGAACAACTAGTACATTAATTTAGATATTTTCAATACGAATACTAAACAAAGATGAAACTAAGATGACCAACAAATTTTCAAATCTGCACATCACTATGACTGAAACTATACATAATCAGTTAAACATATTGATCATGTAATTTTTTCACAAGAATACAAATAAATTTATATAAAAAATCGAAAAAATCTAAACAAACATTCCATGTACTTTTCTTGTGATTATTGTAAAAAAAAATCAAATCATTCAGAAGAATCAAACGCGCCGGATCGATTACAGTCGGACCATTGACTGGCACCAAACGAAGAGCCCGCTCGATCGCCACCGCCGCTGCTCCAGATTCCGGCCGCAGATGCAGCCGAAGAGCTGGTAGCGCCGACGTTGCTCACGCTTGGAGTCCAAGAACTAAAACTCCCCGGCTGAATTAAGTTTTGCTGCGGCGGATAAAAATTTGCCGGCAGCGGAGATCGTAGACGCGCCGGAGAATTCATCATCCCTTGCAAAAGGGCCATATTCGAACCGAAACGACTTCCTCCACCCATCGCCGCCGCCCCCTGATTGATCCCAACGGACTGCATTGCAGCCAAGGAGGAAAAAAACGGGCCGCCGGCCATCGTGACGACAGCTGTCGGATTCGCTGCGGCCACGGCTCTTGGCCTCGGAAGAGGCGGAGGCGAAGAGGGGGATGAAATCCTCGGGCGCTTGCTTTTCCGGCAGCCGCCGCCGATGGGGACGTTCCTTAGGGTTCCGCCGTGAGTCCAATACCTCCGGCAAGATTTGCAATAGTATCTTGGTTGAGAGAGGCTGTAGTTGTTGTAGTAACAAAACTTGGTGTTGGTGGAGTCGCACCGCGGGCACCTTGGAGAGGGCTCGAGGGCGTGGGCGGCCGCCTCAGGACGCAGCCGCCCACGTTGCTCGAGATCTTGTTGATGAATGAGACCCTCTTCATTTCTTGCTCCATCCATTTCTTTTTTTTAGCTTAGAGTTTTTTTTTTTGAAAAAAAAAAGGGTTGTTTTTTTGCGTGTGTGATTATGATTGAAGGGTAAATATATAGTGTGTTGTTGAATGTAATGGAGTGTAGAAGGTTTAAATGGTTTGTGGGTTAATTCACCTTTTCAATATTATTTCAACGATTGGGATATGATTGTAATCCGCAATACGTAGGGATTATGACAATTAGAAATAAGAGGAAAACAGACATTATGGCATTAAATATGCATAGTAGGGGTGTTATTTCATTTTTGTAATACTAAACACAAACAATGGCGGTAATTGTAAAATTGTTGTAATCCCCATGTGAAATTTAAGACAACTAATGTTTTCTTGCAATTCTAATATCAAGATCTCAGCAGATTTTGTGTGGTAAAATAAGATTAAAGGAATGAGGAATTAATAAGACAGAGAAAACTGAGGGAGGAAGATACGAGGAAGGGGCTAATTGCTCTTAATTAATTAGCCTTTTATTAATGCTTATAACTTAATAAGAAAATGTATATATGTAATGCCAGGCAATAATAATAAGTTGATTTTAGGAATAACAAAATGGGATTTATTGTGGTTAATGAAACATGACATTCCAAGAATGAAAAAAAGTGAATCTATGTGACCTTATTAAGGCCAGTCACACAAGAATGTAGTAATAAATACGGATCGAGTACTATCACTACTAAAGTAATACTAAAGTTAGTTCTACAGCTTTACTGGTTTTACTACTAAACTCTTCTCAATAAAATATTTTATTTTCATTCTTTCTATTCAGATTTATTTCTTCAAATAATATTAAAATTGGTCGCAATGTTTTACTTAGTTTTAATTAAATTTTACTTTTTAGTGTAATTTAAGTAAGAATAATTTTTTAGTTCTCCTTTTTTTTCTTCAATATATCGTACCATAAATAAAATTAATACTCCATCCGTCTCAGTTAAAATGACCTTTTTCACGTGTTTTGAGAAAATTATAAAAATAGTTCAAGTGGAGAAAAAGTAAAGTAAGAGATAAAATAATATAGGGGAGAATATCTGCTACTATTATTCTCTTTCTTACTTTTCTCTCTACTTTACTATTTATTGTCATTTTTTCAAAACACGTGCGAAAAAAAAGTGGCCATCTTAACTGGAACAAATGGAGTAGTATTTTGTAAAATTAAGTTTTGACACCCTAATATATTAATGTATTGTATTATACTTTATTGTTGGAATTTTTTTTATATCATATAATAGCATCATATCTTATTTTAATATTACCGCTTATTTTTTTAAATATATATCGTAGTATTTTTCATATCTTAATATAGAAATGAATATTTTTTATATTGAAAGTTTAAATTGATTTTATAGTACTTTGGGGATTCAACTGATACAAAATTAAAGTGAAAATTTGTAAAATTTAATCAATCTTAAATTTGATTGTATAATTGGGTATTTCAATTAATTTTTTATTTAGTTAAAAAAAATAGGTGATTTTGCAATTGGTTAATTTTTATTTCAATCTATCTACATATAGTTGAATTAAACATTGAGAATTTCAATTTGTTTTAGAACTAATTGAAAAAAAAAATTATTTCAGTTATGTTAATTATAATTACTCACTTGAAGATACAATTAGTTTTTGATATAATTGAATGATTAGACATTTTTATTAATGTTTTTATTCGATTCGACAATTCGAAATTTCGATTGTTCTTCAATTTAGTCAGTTTTTGAAATTGGTTTATAGTTAATTGAACAATTAGATATCTCGATTGATCTTTGATTCAACTAAAAATAAGGTATTTTGAATGATTTTAGAGTGATATGCAATTTAATTGAAAAAGTGAGAATATATATCTGAAATACAATATCATATTCAATTGAATAAATGGACGTTTCAACTTATTTTAATTGAACAAATGTGGATTTCAATTAATTATAGCTAGATTCAATTATTTTTTGATTTAATTGAATCAATAAGGATTTCAAACTATTTTTAATTAGAACAACTTAAGAGTAGAGTAGTAACTTAGTTTTACGAATTATTGAGAACATCAACTAAATCCTCTTCATCTATAAGATTTCAAAAAATGGAAAAAGATTGAAAAAATGAATTGGAAGATAAGTAATTGTATTTGGATAGAATCGAAAAGGAGAAAAAAGTGTGCGCATCAGAAGAGCATAAAAAGATAACAAAATTAATAGTTGAGCATATGAAGATAGATTTAAAATAAAATCTGCCTTGCATGAAACTCAAATTCGGGTCCTTGGGTGGAAACGAGAGAAGACTGTCACTAGACTACCAATAAATAATGGTGAAGCTAGGAATTAAACTTAGGAGGAGTAGGAGTATATGCAAGCAAGTAATTTCATAATTTGAGAAGGGATATTTAGGAAGAAATTCAAATAAATGTCCAAATTATAAAAAAGAATCACTTCATTCGTCCACGAAAAATAGTTTCATTTTATCATTTTGGAATGTCTCACCTTTCATATAATAAAAGGTTATCTCCTCACTTTTTTCTTTATATCTTATACTTTATCCACTTTTTTTCCACATCTTACTTACTTTATCTATTTTTTCTTATTTTATCTTAAGTGCTTTACCAAATTTTCATTCAAACTCGATTCTGCCGTGAGACTATTTTTTTATTTTTATTTTTGAGATGAGGCGGTAGTATAGATCCATATTTTTTGAGCTAATGCCCACCTACGAAATTCAAACAAATGTCCAAATTTAAAGAAAAATATTATAGATACATTTTTTTTCGTGTGGTCATTTGCCCAACTAAGGTATGTGGCTCCGCCCTTGCCAATATAGATTAGTGAATAAGGCCATAAGGGACCTAAATATGGTAATTATTAATTATTTTGGGGTATACTTATACTCTTGTTCTCATGACTCTGATATACTGTGGTGTTCGGTTTTCTAGATAAAATAGTACTCCCTCCGTCCCGGATAATTCGTCCAAGTTTTCCATTTCGGTCCGTCCCACATAATTTGTCCCACTTCACTTTTACTATTTTTTATAGTGGACCACATATCCCATTAACTCATTCCTACTCACATTTTATTATAAAACTAATATATAAAGGTAGTACCTACATTCTGTTGGAACATTTATACTAAAAAGCATTTTTTCGAGTTTATTTTGAATTTGATAAATTGCTTGTATATTGTAAACACTCTTCATTTAATGAGAATGATAAATGTTTTCTTCATACTGTGTATTTTACTTTAATGGATATTGGCCGTATTTAATTATATATTAAATTATATAATTAAAGCACCGGAAAAAAAAATCAGTCTAAGTCTTCTACATTGAAGGTTGGGTCGTGGAACAGGTCATCACAGTAGGTGGCCCAACCGGTACCTTGTAGAAGTAAAACTTTTTCACAACCTAGATAGGCTTTGGCTACCTATCGTGAAAGGTTGCAGTGTCCATCCGAAAAGTCGTCTTTACCTTGAGAATGACTAGTGACACTGGTGTGGTATAGCATTGAATGGATCTAAAGTATAGACACGTCTTTGTTGCTATCTACTGTAAGACGATCTTAGAGATTTAATATTTCCTAATCTTTGTAATAATATATGACACATGTTATTTAATCATACGCTGCTTTGACTTATCAATAGGTGCGGTTTTTTCGTAACCCAATATTCCTGATATCTTGGATAGTAGTAATTAATGACTAGTATGGTGTCAGTTTTATTATTACATTGAATCGTGTGCCTACGTGGTTTGACTATATCCCCAAGAGGTGTTCGAGAGAAGTTCTATTATTCGAAAACCCGGCCGGTTTGGATTTAATCCAAGAATAAATAGAAAAGGAAAAGTATATTTTTAATATACATCTCGTACTAGACAAACTCTTGGAAATAAAGATATTAATTAATTTAAAGTCTATAGCAGACTACAAATTAATTAATAGATATAGAAAGTCTTAGACACGGGAAATAATATATTAAACAGGTTAACCCGGATTGCTTGTAATCACGGATTGGATGGGCGGTCAATATTTCTTCTATAGTGACACAAGAAATATTCCATTGGCCTTATATTAAATTATGGGTTATAATTTAATTAGTAAAGAAGGTCTAATGGGGGAGGCCCAATCCAAGCCCCATAGATCCCTAACCTAGCCCATCATAAACTCTATAAATAAGAATGTAAGGAGATGAGACAAATGTTATCACAAACTCTAGCCTCCACACTTGGCTTTCTTGTCTTCTCCTTCAAGATTCTTATAATTTCTAAGAGATTCCTCCCACAAGGAATTTAGATCTATAGAATTAAGGGTCATAGGTTAGAAAATCTTTGGTCTTGCATTCACAATCAAGCTTCAAGATCTACACGTGGAGAAGTAGCAAGCCACTTCGATTCTTTGGAGAATCATTGTTGTAAGTATTCAATAACATAATTTAATTTAAATTATGTAATTAATTGCGCAATTATATGTTTCTACACGTTCAAGCATGAAATTGAATCGACCTACATAATCACCTAAATAGATTTTTATGTGGATTTATTTGTTTTGCAATTTCTGCTGCGATTATCCCCAACAACTAGTATCAGAGCCATGCTTTTAGGCTCTGATTATGTGGGTTTAATCTTGTTTTTTCAAAATTACATGGATCAATGAAGAATATTTTAGATTTATAAGTGAATACTCTAGATCGACTAAAGTACTATTAGGTGGTACTCCTAATAACTATGTGCATAAGTGAGTGATATATAAGTGTGTACGCAGGATGCTAAAGTCCATCGCTCTTGATCGTGTGTAGTCATCCGTCGCTCAACCTGGACTACATGTGTTGAGTAACGTCCACCAGCACCTAAAGGCTCCTAACATCAGTCCTAGAATGACTCGATTAGCATTGATGGACAACCATCAAGTCCACAAAAGCCTGCTAGCTCAACTGCTCAAGTAATATTTTTATAGCGCCTTATTTTGTAGCAAAAAAAATCGACTTTAATCAACACAACTAATCAACTGCCAAGAAAACTACTTTCCAGAATTTGTCCATGCGATGCGTATTTGACCCCCAAACTCAGCTGCATCATGTAATTTTTGGCGATAAGATCTTCCTCCTATCTTCATAAAAATGTCAAAACAAAATAAAATAAAAATTGACCTCACAAAGTGTAATCCCTATCTATACTAATTATATTTATAAAAAAGTGAAATATCAATTATTCAAACATTAATTACAAACTTCACCCTGGGTTCTAGAATAAAAAAGGAAACAAGAAAAAGAGCAAAATTTCTGAAATTCTACAAGTGAATAACCTCATAAATTCTGTTTCAACAAATTCCTATAGGGGATAATTCGATTGAGGAAAAGGAGTGTAACTCAAGTACTACGAAATTCCTTTTTAACCAAATTTTTTCACAATAAATAAATTCCAAATTAAACCTAGGGAAAATATTTGAAACTGAGAGCCTCCACAATGGTAATAGGCCAGTCATAGACCAGCCACTCTTTCTCCCTGTCACGTCAGCAGCACTAAAAATCCACATGCCACATCAGATTTAGGCCAGCCATAGGCCAGCCGCAATAAAAATAATTCAAAAACAACTACATTTTACGGAATAAAATTTACGATTAAATTACGGAATTAAATTTACGAGACATTTACGGGAAAATTCATTCATTTCATTAAAAAAAAGGTACATAGTTTAAAAAAAAATACATGATTTTTTTCAAAAAAAAGGGCTTCCACACACGAGCCCCGCCACTCTCTACTCCTCGTCGTCGCCGTCGCCACCCGGGGTATCTGAACCCCCCACCAGTGCCCTCGAGGCATCCAAATCCACCCGCATGTTCTCGAGCATCGAGTAGAGGAACCTCTTCTCCGTGGGGTCGGTTGCGGTCTTCCATTCTTGGAAGACCGCGAACATACGTTCCTCCGTCTTTGCACGCGATAATAACGTGTGCGAGCGTGGGGGGTGGGGGGGCCGAGATGACCTCATGGGGCGATAGGGGGGATCCTCCCCTCGCTGCCCGTTGCGCCCGCTTTTGGCCAACCGGGCGAGGGCGACGAGCAACGGATGGAGGGGACGGAAACTCCTCAGCATCCGCAGGGAGGTCGTGGGATCCGCCGCTGCTGCCGCTGTAGTCGCCGGAATAGTTCAGCCTCTGCTTCTTCGGCCACCCAGCGTCGTACCCCGCCCGGAACTTCTTGGAGTCCTTCAGCAACACATAGCACTCCCAGAAGTGGAACTCCTTGTACTTCCCCGGCAAGGGAAACTGACTCTCCGCTATCCTTCGGGCATCCTCCTCATTCTGCCCACTAGTCAGCTGGCGGAGGGCGTTGGCGTACAACCCCGAAAAACGGCCGACCGCGGCCCTAATGCGCTCCCACCCCTTCCGGCACTCCTCCCTGCTGATGTCCTTCCCGATCGGGCAGTTCCTCCTGTAGGCAGCTCTAATCTTCGCCCACATGTTGACGATCCGCTGGTTGTTCGCAACCAGCGGATCGTCGCACACCGTCAACCACGCCTTGGCCACCCCGGCGTACTCATCCTCCGTCCACTTCCTCCGGGTGGGGGTGTCGTCAACAGCGGGCTGCAACGACTCGCCGACCGCCTTGGCCTTCCCCTTCGTCTTCTTCTTCTTCGGCGCGGCCCGACCCGATGGAACGGGAGTGTCCGGATCCCCGAGATTGGTCCCCATATCATGCAATGACAGAAGGTCATCGCCAGTGAACTGCGTCTCCACTGGCGTCGACGTGTGGGACAATGCCGTCAAAAATCAAGAGAGGGACGATAGGCCGTGTCACCCCCTCCCCCGGTGACCCTGCATCCCGGGATGCATACCGTGCTGCATCCCTCCCTGCCACATCATTCCCATCATCTGCTACATCATCTGCTGCTGCATCTGGGGCATACCTCCCCACCCGGCGCTGACTGCCCGCCGCTCCCCTGCCCCCCGCCCGGCATCCCCCACGGCATACCCCCCTGGTTCCCCCCTGCATCTCCCCCGGCGCTCCGGCCATCATCCCCATCAACTGCCCCCAAGGGACGTTAAACTCTGGGCCCATCTGCCCGCCCATCTGGCCCCATCCAGATCCCACGGGTACCGTGGGCGTATGAGAGCCGCTCGTCGCCAGACTGGACTCGTTGTTGTTGTCAATCGCTCGATGATGCTCTTGTACAGAAAGTTAGAGAGAGAAAACTCGTTAAAACAAGTGGTGCAAATGAAAATGAAACTAAAATCGCGTATATATAGGTTTTCAAAAAAAAAAAAAAAACTGAAAATAGGCGCTGGCCGATCGGCACGCCACAATGGCGGCCAGCGCCCCTGAATCGGCTAGCCCACGCCGATTTTCTGGCCGATTCGCCGCTGGCCGATTGCAATGGTTCGGCTAGCCGAGCGGCCAGCGCCGCGAATCGGCTAGCCGGTACTATGGATGCTCTAACAACAATAACATAATATCCGTTGGGAAAATTACTGGAAAAAAACATGAAAATTTGTAAAATTTTGATAGTATGTTCCAAAACTTTATAAATCAGTTGGGAAAATAATGAATTTTGGAATTTTTTTTTTCGCAACGATTTCACGGTAAAAAAATGATCACTTGCTTATACTAATATATTATAGATATGTTATAATCAAACGATGTCATTTTCTTTGTGAATAGACAACATCGTTTTTCATAGGTGGTGACATCCATGTATGAATTTCCAGGTTTTTATACGAGATACAATTTCATCAAGAAATTTGCTGTGGAATAATTACCAACAAACCTAAACTTATGTGATTTTTGAAGTTATAAAACGAGTTAAATTTGACAAATTCATGATTTTTTCAACTATTTAGATCATTAATATCCTATCACATTTTATTTCTAATCTAGATAATCTCTTATGCAATGAAACTAGTACCAATTAATTAAATTATTGATGAATCATTAATTATAGTATATAGACATGTGCGCGCGCACGATCAAATTTTTAAAACCATATTTAAATAGGTACCCCAATAGATTAATTTCGTAAAATCCTATTGAATTTTATATGAATCTTACAAATGAGCCATTGCTTATCCAAATCAAATTGATCTGTTCATCTTTAATTCTTTATTGAAAAAAGGAGGCCAAGTAACTCTTTTATTCAAAACTCTTGTATTCAAAGTAAAGTCAAAAAGATATTACTAATATCATTCCAGATTAACAATTTCTTGTGAAGTTTGAACACTTCATAAATCGAAGTTATTTCAAACACTTTAATAAAATATTGCGTGTTTAACCCCTTTCTAACTTTCTTAAATGTCTTACTCAATTCAAGTCATCAATTAATTGTTTAATTAATACTCATTTCACAGATATAAATTACTCATTTAAATAGAAAATCGCATACTCTTCCAATTCAAACTTGGAGTTCGCCCAACTCATAATTACTTAGGAATTAGATTGGCCGTGGAAAATTTAATACAATCATTCGAGACTTAATTATTTAATTTTTACAACTTCAGTCTAAATAAAATATTCAAAATTATAAATGACTGCATTATTTATTTAACAGTTAGAAAAACCATAAAAACAAATTCTCATTCGATGCAAACAAAAAGGGAATTTTTTCTTCTTTTTTTTCGGGAAAAGAAGACAAAAAATAAAAAAGAATAAAGCATAAACAAAATATCGTCACAGAAAGTAGGCAAAACATAAATGGTCGAGTAGAAATCAAGATAAATGAAATTCAAGCAAAGTTGGTACTTTTTTTTTTGTTGTTGTTGTAATTACTAATTCATTTTTTTGATATATAATATAACATCACATTTTCCCTCATCAATTCCAAATTATCAATATTAAAAAAAAAAAAAAAAACTCACTCAAGATTCCACATCAGTTGACGACGACCCGGAAAGTGTAGGTGAAGTCAAAGGAAAGAGGGGCAGAAGGCGGGGCTCCGAATCTCTCGGAGTATTTACGGGCGACGGATGCAGATAAAAACCCTTCTCACCGATCGCCCTATCCTCCGCAGCCACGGCCCGATTAAACGGGTCGGGCACGAGCGGCGTGATGGGGCTGCAGAGCGCCAGCGACGGGAAATCAAGAATACTGGGCGAGAGCATACCGGGCCGGGGCGAACCCGATAGCAGACCGTGGCGGATGCTGAGGATCCCGGGGCTGCTGATCTTGATGCTCTTATGGACGCTGCGCCGCTCGTACAGCTTGGATCCGGGTTTGTCCTTGCGGGGCCCGCTTCTGACGGGCGGGATCGCGTGTCGGGCTGCGTCGGGCCGGCCGGTGGACCCGGTCAGCATTTGGACCACCTGCTTGAAGGAGGAGGTGTCAGCCTGGATAAAGGTTGCCGGGTATGGATTGTCGGGTTCGGATCGGGTCACGGGCGACGGCGGCGGTTGGTGGACGCCGCTGCTGGAGCTGCTGGAGCTGTACTGCTCCATTCACAGATCTTCTTTTCTTTCTCAATGAAACAGAAATAATAGATATATATATATATATTTATAGGTGAGATTTATTTGTAACTACTATCTTTTTTTGGGTTAGAAATAGGACTATTTCATTGGGTGGGGTGGTAAGATAGTATCAACACGATATTTTACATTGACTAAAAATATGGTAATATAGTTGAATAGTCGATAAATTTATTAATTTTAAATTTACACCAAGTCATTTTTGTTTCTGTAATTCAGTGAGCTTATAAAGTATGAATATAAGTTTTGTTTGAATCACACTATCATATTACATGTTGGAGTATTAAATATAGCATTTCTTCTCTTAAACACCATTTTTCTTAGTTCAAAGTTCAAAGAAATCGGCTTTGACTATAATAATTATTAAACATAATTTAAGATAAGTAGTTTTATTTTAATTGAGAAAGTAATGTACTAGTACCAATTTTTGGGTCTTTTGTTATAAATATGATCAATATTAGTTGGTAAATTACCATATAATTGTGGTGATTTATTAAACTTAAATTTATTAATTGGAAAGTAGCATCTTACCAATAAGTTACATTTCATCATTTATTATCTTTGTGTTTTACTTCAAAGACTTTCCAAGAAGGAATACAAATCATCGCTGTAATCCACAGACATTAATACAATCTATAGTTGTATACACCTTTTGTTTGGTCAAAATAGTTTAAAAGTCGCCTCCTTTATACCAACTCATTATAAATAAATGAAAAAAAAATGAAAAACATCCACAGACTTAATATTGTTGGCTATGCATATAATCACAGTTTTGGATATATATAATTTGCTCTAAATTATAAATTAACACTCATACTAGTTTATAATACTCCATGTTAATTATGAACAAATTATAATAGTAGTATCACCTAACTTTATGTATATCTATAGTTGAACAGTCTTGACACAAATATTCGTCGCAGATTTATTCATATTAGAGTTAATGTCGTTTTCGTTCACACTTAACTAGGTTGAAGGCTTTAAAAGTTAGAATCACATGTATCCGCCGTTAGTTCATTTATTTAGGAATTTTATTTCTTGATTTTTGAGGTAACTTTAACTTAGCTTTTGATACCTATCAAATAATTTGCAATAGTTATAAGCAAAAGTCAGTGGAATGGGGTCCCACTTATATATATATTGATTTTAAATGAAATGTGAGTGGAATGAGTTAGGTGAAGGTGGGATCCTATTACCATTTAAGGTAAAAGTGAATCGGGACTCTTATTCGTGAACGGATTAAAATAGAAAAACGGGACTCTTATTCGCGGACGGAGGGAGTATTTAACATCGTTTTCATATTAATCTTAAGATTAATATACTTGATTGCGATTTTCAAGTTTGGACTCGAAAGTATATATTTTTCGAACCGTAATTCATGTAAATAAATGATAATATTGAGCCGTGGAGATAGACTTATAACGGATTTAAAATCAGACTTGCTTGAAACTAAATGTATCTTATAAATCTAATATTTCTTGATTGGGAGTGGGTTTTACCTAATCAAATTAGTTGACAGTGTGTATAACTATATATAGATAGTAGTAGGATTTTAATTTTCGTATGAAAAATATACAGAGTTAGAAGATTATTTGGATATCATGGTGTTGCAAGATCATAATCACTGAACACCATGATATCTATTTATGTTTTTTGTTAATTGTCTTTTATTGTTTATTATCGTCTGTATTTCTCTTTTGGTATTTTGTGATGCTTTGTTTCATTAGTTAGTTTATGCTACTGCATTACTGATGTTTGTCGTCGACGTAGTTAGCTAAGTCCAGAATCTTTAGTCAATATAATTGAAACCATATTAAAATTTGACTAAATCATAGAGTGTATACGCCTAATCAAATGAATCTTTATAAACAAAACAAATCAAAAAATTCGCGAAATTTGACAATTATGTAAGACGATGTCAAGAATGCGATTGGGCTAAGTGTGACCAGTAACTACTTGCATTTCAGCTTAATGTGGGACAAAAATCTAAAATCAACCTCCACGAAAATGATCATATACACTATATTTATAAATTTATATAATGATTTCTCCTATTTCTAGCCCAATTGCATATAATTACTATGCGATCTATAAATTTAAAAGTAAATGAATTTGCACAAGTAATTGTACAGGGAAGACCATGTATGAAAGTTTTCAAGTTTGAGAGCCGCACAATTATAAACTTTAGAAATTTTATTAGTTTTATCTAATTTTTGGTAGATATGATATTTATTCCCTAATTATAGGTGGCGTTTGATTTCATAGGTAACATAGTATCAATGTATAATCTATGATTGAATTGTAAAATATTTTAGTTTAGAGGGGTTAGCTATGACTAATTATCCTATTATTATTTATCAAAGATTGAGTTGTGGTTGTGAGATTAAATCTCATGAACTAAACATACTACATATTTAATCACGAGATACAATCTTGTAAACCGAACACCCCCTATAGAATACTCCATCCGTCCCACTTTAGGAGTCCCGGTTTATCATTTTTGGGTGTCCCACTTTAGGAGTCCCGGTTGAAATATTCCATAAATGGTATTAGGCCCCACATTCCACTAACATTTTTCCACTCACATTTTATTATAAAACTAATATAAAAAAATAGGACCCACATTTCACTATCTTTTTTACCAACTTTCTTTTACATTTTTTAAAACTCGTGTCGAACTCAACTGGGACTCCTAAAGCGGGACGGAAGGAGTATTATTCTAGTACTAGTATATTAATTCGTTCATAATAATTGTTGCATCATAACAATCTACAAATTTTGGTTATTAAAGTCTGAAGATCCAAAAGTGTTCCAAAATGTGTGTTCGTGTTGTTTTAATTTGAAACTTATTTAATCTTTGCTTGAGTGAACCGTAATTTTGGTCTCGGGTGAATATAGGATACATGTTTGCGGTACTTCATGAAACTAATTTAGATATACTTTTTCTGTCTTCCACATTTCACCCCTTTCATCCCGAAAGGCAAATTTGATCATTTCTATTTATTCTCATTTCTCTCTATGCTCTTATTGCTCTTTTATCCTTTAATTTATGTGTATGTGTTTGAAATAAAAATAATCTTACAACTCTTTTAGGAATAAGTTATTTATTAATACAAAAATATACTTTTATACATATTTTATATTGTTCAAATTTTATACTCGCGACAGATGATAGAAAGATATATATTTCAAATTTGGTTAATTAAAACTAAAATTTCGTATGGAATACTGCGTTGTTTATTATTTTAAACATAAAAAGATATAACTAAACGATTAAGTTTAGATTCTCGAACGATTAATAACTGGATAAAATAAATTTAAAATTGTAAGCATCAAATTGAGCATATAATTAAACATAAAATATTATTCAAGTGCATAAACATAAGTTGATTTTTTAGCATAAAATAAAGTTATTAATTAAGAGAACGGAATGAAATGATAAGAGATTGCAAATGAAAAAGAAATGGTCCTAAAAATGAAAAGTATTTCAAATGAATTATACCCTTTGTCTAATAAAGTATTAGTATTATAAATTTATGGCTCTTAAAGCCAATGTGATGATATTGTTTCTTAATAATTTGAATTAGTAGTGGGAAAATAAAATGAATGGTATTCCTTTCGTGTCATAAAAGATATCTCATTTTTTTAAAATTTATCTAACTAAGGAGGTCATGTTTTTCATTTTCAGAAAAAAATATTTTTTGCATTAATATAAAAATTATACCCTTCTATTTTCTATCCAGCACACAAAATAAAATATCTATCATCCCATAAGCATGGCATCTTCTATAAAATTGAGGTAGTAGTAAATTGCATGTGATTAACAATATAAGAAAGAAAGAAAAACAAAGATGATAATATATGGGGCTAAGATAAGTCAAGTAGGTGGAGATGAAATTTGTTGAAACTTATGTAGTGCCAGCAGTGGGGTTCTACGGCAGCTCTTTTGGCAGAGGACAATAGTTGGTCAACTTGGTTCTAATTTCTGGATGACAATGTCACATAAAATTAATAAGAGCATCCACAGTAATAGGCGAGCGACCGGCTAGCCGATACTCAGCGCTAGCCGGTCCGCTCGCCGAACCATTGTAACCGGTGAGTGCGGAATCAGCAAGAATTTCAGCGAGCGCTCATCGATTCTCGGACGCTGGCCGATGCACTCGTCGATCCGCTCGCCGCCATTATAGGTTGGTGATCGGCGAGCGATCGGTCAGCGCAATTTTTTTTTTTATTAAATTTTCAAAACACTATATATACGCGATTTTCACGTCATTTTCATTCGCACCACTTGTTTTAACGAGTTTTCTCTCTCTCTTAATTTCTGTACAAGAGCAATAACGCGAAATGGATCACAACAACGAGTCTACTCCAGCGACGAACGGGACTCAAACTCCCACGACACCCGCGGGAGCGGGATAGAGGCAGATGGGCGGCGGGTACTACAACATGTACCCTTGGCAGCAGATGATTGCGCAGGGTGGCGGGCAGGGGGTACCAGGCATGCAACCCGGTACGCAGATGATGCCCGGTTGGGGAACCGGGATGCAGATGATGCCGGGAGTGGGGCAGATGCCATAGATGATGCAACCTGTGCAGCTCGTGACCCTGGGGGGGGGGGGGCAATGTCTATCACCCCACTCTTGATTTTTTGACTGCGTCTTCCCACACATCGACCCCAGCGGAGACGCAATTCACTAGAGATGACACTTTCTCCATAGAGGATTTGTTACCGGGCGTTCGATACGGAGACACTCCCATTCAGACAGAGGGAGTAGGTCAGGGGCGGGGGCGGGTCAGGGCGCACCGAAGAATAAGAAGGGGAAAAGGTGGTAGGCGAGTCGTCGCAGCCGGCTGATGACGACAGTGTACGGAGGAAGTGGACGGATGATGAGAACGTCGCGCTGTTCAAGGCTTGGGTGTCTGTTTGTGACGATCCTCTCGTTTCGAACAATCAGAGGATCGTCAACATGTGGGCTAAAATTGCAGCAGCCTACCAGAGGAATTGCCCGCATGGGAAGGCATACACCGGGGATAAGTGCCGGAAGGGGTGGGAGCGAATCAGGGCTACGGTCTCCCGATTTGCGGGCTTGTACACCAACGCCCTCCGCATGAAGACCAGTGGCCAGACTGACGAGGATTGCAGGAGGATAGTAGAGAAAGCCTTTCCCGTGCGGGAGCTGTATAAGGAATTCACCTACTGGAACTGCTATCTGGCGATGATGGATTCCGAGAAGTTCCGGGCGGGTGTCGATGCTGGCTGACCGAAGAAGCAGCGGTTGAACTATGCCGGTGATTATAGCGGCAGCAGCGGCGGTTTCCACAACCCAGAGGAGAAGAAGTTTCTTCACTCAATGCTCGAGAGTATGCGGGTCGATTTGGGTACTTTCGCGGCACAGTTGGGGGGATCAGGTGCGGGCTCAGATGCCGGGGGTGCAGCCGGTGGCAGCGGGGATGGCGGCAAGGACGGCGACGACGGTGACGAGGAGTAGAGTGGGGCGGTGGCTCGTGTGTGGAAGCCCGAATTTTTTTTTTATTATGTAATTTTTTTTATTTTTAGCTAATGTACTTTTTTTTATTTAAATAAAATTAACGAATTTTTCCCGTATATGTCGTAAATTTAATTTCGTATTTTGTGTTTAATTCTGTAAATTTAGTTATTTTTTTAATAATGCTAATGATGTGGCTAGCCTATTGCTTGTTCAATTGCTTGTCCTGTGACAGGAAGAATTTTAATACCGGATAATGTGGTAGGAGAAAAACAAGCCTAACCTATTTACCATAGGGGATGCTCTAAGTCTATGTTACCCTCCCAGCTATAACAGAATAATCTTGGCTCGTAACAAAATCAATTTCGAACTTTACAACATAAAGTAATTTGAAAGTTTAATCTGGAACAACCAAAACTCCCCATTCAATAAACACAAACCGATTCGTTTTAGATTTAAAATTAAACACGAGATCCCTATCATTGTTTTTCACAATGAAGTAGTACTCATAAACTAGATCATGGAAGAGACAATGCAACCAAGTATTGATATAAAAACATAATTCTGAGGTACACAAGGTACAAAATTAGAAAACAGGGAATCCGACAACAAAAAAAAATATTCTTGTACTCGAGGTTTTAGAGAGAAATCAAATAAATACTCCAACCAAGGGAAGTCGCAAATATCCCAGATCTCTTTCTTTCAGCTGAACAAAACTAATTTGTTGTGGGCGGGCACTGTTCCAACGGGAGGAGTGGGGCCTGGAAAAGTAAAGAGCAATGTAAATTATGGAATGTGAGAGACAATCATATTGGTACACGGTCATGGTAGAAAACTCTTGATTCAAAGGTTTCAAACTATGCAAAACCAGCAAGCATGCTCAAGACAAGCAGAAATGATCATTCACATATGCAGATGAAAACGGATTTACAACATCTGAAGTGGGATCTTATAGAACTTATGCAGATAAAAACAAGTTCATTCAAATAATTATACCACATTAAAGTAGAGAGAACCCTTAGAAACATATAGACCAAAGAAAAAACAGTAACAAATAAATTTATAGTTTAGTTCATCGGTTTAATTGTTGATACAACAGCAGTAATAACACCAAACAAGGAATATGAATGGTGTAATAAAGTGATTTTAGAAAAATTTCTGACTGAGAATTTCATTAGTCATGAAACCATGTCAAAACTTATGTCAAATCTTCCATTTATATTGAATTTATTATTTAATTGTTAGTCTGACATGATACTAGTCCAGACTGTT
This sequence comes from Salvia hispanica, assembly GCF_029641045.1. Taxonomy (NCBI): domain Eukaryota; kingdom Viridiplantae; phylum Streptophyta; class Magnoliopsida; order Lamiales; family Lamiaceae; genus Salvia; species Salvia hispanica. The sequence continues at coordinate 45,264,023 of NC_142695.1, read as the reverse complement.
GCTAAGAAAATATGAAATCAGAGCCAACCCAAACTAGTGATATGCCCTGAGGCAGTCCATCTTACTCTATACCATTCCAGTGCAGTCCCCTCATTTTATACTATCATAGCGCAATCACCTCATGAATATTATCACCTCCTTTAAAACAATCCTACAGCAATCATGACATTTAATACTTTCCTACTGCAATCACCTCAGTTTATACTTATACTTGAAGGGTGCAATACAGAAACTAAACTCACTTTATGGGGATGATTACTTCAAAAAATCTAGCATAGGCCAAAAATTGTCGGACTACCAGCAAGCAAGGGAAATTTAAATTAAAACTTCTAACTACTGAGGAAACAGTAAGAAAAAGTATAACATAGTTACCATTAAGCAGCAGCAACAACTTCCTTAGCAACATCCTTATCATCGGCAGCTCCATCAACAGTGGCACTTGCTTCAGTACCATCTGCATCCTCAGCTGGAGGCTGCACCTGCTCGTCCTCCGGCAATGGCTCCTCTACATAATCATTATCAAAAGCATCCTGGGGCACATCGTAGATCCGCACCTGCGGCTTCGATGGATCCTTAACAAGCACATATTTCCCCTCCTTCAACTTCATACACAAGTCAACAATACTCTTAACAATCCCCCACATGTTTGAAGTATTCAAATTAATCTGCGTAGCAAAATCCTTTGGCTTGTATCCAACAACAGCCAATATCACATGGTTGAAATGATCCCTCGGGTGAACCCTGGAAACATACCCCAACTTCATCATATCGGCACCAGCCAGCAAAGCCTGAGTCGTCCATTTCGCCAACTTATTTGCATTGTTCTTCAACTCAGTTGCCAGAACTGCACCCCTCTGTGTCTCGAGCTTCTGCCTCCAGTCGACACCAGAATATTTAGGATCAAACTCATTCAATGCGTTCAGTGTCACGAACGACCTCTGATTGTTTATATCCACCACGCCCTGCACCTCACATCTCGAGACAAGATACATATCATCGGCCATTTTCCACCGTCTATACCTATAAGCAACCGGAGCCACTTCCTCGCCTTCATTAGCAAAGGGGTTGGGCTCCTCGAAAGTCACCTTGTTTGCATCCCTGATCAAAGCCTGCTGCGAGAAGTTCTGGTTGATATAAGCAGCTTCCACGCTCAAAGAGTGCATGGAATTGATGTCATCCTTGGTATCAGGCAATGGCTCCTGCGACGTCTCGTGCACGGCTAGCAAATCAAGCTGCGATCCATCTCTCTTATCAAGGAATAGCTTGTTTCCAACGCGCTGGACAACAATATCCCACGAGTAAACTGATCTAGCAGCGCACATAAGTGTCGACAAAATTGAATCAGTAGCAAAAACCGTCGCTTTATCCTCATTTGCCAAACGCCTAATCACAGGATCATCAGTGGTTGTGACCTTGAAGAAATTGCGGCTCTTGAATCGCTCCAAGGGACGGGAATTCTTCGGGGTAATCCGATCGTAAGACCTATCGTAGAACTCTAAGCTGCCGCAAATCAACAAATCTTCAGGCTCAGGCACCGAAAAGGAGAGCTTCGAGAAGCTCGAGAAGGGGATTTGATCCAACATATTCCATTCCGGCTGGATATCGACGGAGGACTTGAACACCGATGACTCGCGGCGCTGCGGCTGCGAGCGGTTGGCGTTGTACAGCCGATCGCGGCGCGCGCGCTCCTTCTCGGCATCTCGCTTCTTTGCCTCCTGCTCTTCGTCGCGGCGCTGCGGGAGCTGCGAGCGGGCGTGGTTAGGGTTGAATCGCCACCTAGGGTTGAATTTCGGGCGGTTAGGGTTGTGGTGGTGCGATTTGGCGGATGTGTCGACGAGGCGGAAGGAGGAATCCTCATCGGCGGCGAGGGTGGCGAAGGAGTCGTCGCCGGAGAAATCGAAGGCGGAATCTGCGCCGTGATAGCCGCCCTGCTTGGATCCGGGGCGGCCGGAATTGTTCATGTTCCGGGTCCAATCGGCGATGCGCCCCAATTTCTCGGAGCGTGAGAAGGGGGCGAAAGGAACATTGGAGGGGTGGTTGGGGACAGAGAGTCCGGCGGTGGCGGAGTCCGGCGGACCCCAGCCATCGGGATTGAAAGGCACGGCACCGATTTCGAATCCTACCATTGTTGCTGCTGTGTGAAATTGAGATAGGATTTAGGGTTTTCTGTATAAAAGCCCTGGCATTTGGGCTTTTAATGAGACTTTTGGGCTTATTTATTGGGCTTTGTTTTTTATGGGCCCATAAATGTTAAATTATTTATTTTATGTTTCCAATTTTTTGAAAGGAGATATGATTATGAAGTAAGTTTGCATCCTAATATTAAAATACACAAGTGGAAGATTGTCAATTGTCAATAATTTAAACAGTAGATCATCAAAAGAAGCATATTATAAACCTAGCCAAATCAAAAGCACCTACTTACAATTTTGCATAACCATAGCCAACAAAAGAAATCAAAACTGCAAACATATATAATAAGTAAAAGAAAATGACTCAGAAATGATTGCACAGCTTTCAAATAAGTATCAACTCTAAAAATTCGGAATCAACTAAAATGTAAATTACAATATTCAAAACTAAATGAAGTAGAAGAAAACAACATTTATTGTCACCTTTTTAATTACAACCGGACCCCTACTAAAACTACAAAACCCAGATGACCCAAAACAATCACGAAAACTTAGGTTTGGGCATGGAGGAGGAAGAAGTCTGGTGCACCGGACCGAGTTTGTGAATCCAATGAAGCATCCCTTTTTTATGGTCATGACATGGGTTTTGTACAAGTTTCAGGGTTCCGTCGCGAGCAAGTGAAGACTCAAACTCTTCAAGTACCTTCACAATCTGCCAAAACTCGGGCCTCTTGTCAGGATGTGAAGACCAACATTGTTCAATCAAAGCCTTCATGGCAGGTGGGCAATCTACGGGAATAGAAGGCCTCAAGTTCTGCAAATAAAGAATTAGACAAGCCAACCCTGCTTTAGTATAACATTGTCAACAATTGGATATTCTGAAATTTGAGACTATAACAAGGCCAAATACACAAACAAATTGCATCGTCGACTTGTTTCCTCAATATAGAATGATCAACATACTCACATCTTTGGTGTTCCGGAAATTTTTCTAACCTAAATTGCCAAATCCATCGTCCACCAGCAGTTATAGTTTGATTTTATAGCGGAGAATTTCACCTAATGGCCACTAAATTATCTCAGGGGTGTCTTATAACAAACTAGCAAGCTAGGATTAGACATTCGGCTATAATACATAAGACCATAAAGTCTCTATTTAAAAAACTCCCAAACCTAAAGGGAGGAGAAGATGACGGAAAAAATACAAAACATAGTCTAAAAGTAGTTTCAAATTAGCCAATAAAACAAGTGTTCAAGCTGCGCTAATAAATTCAATATACTAAATCAGAACGATGATGCATCTGCATAGCATTGTGCCAATATATGCTATATCATGTACACCCAAAATATGCACAAGAAGAAACCACGCAGCTAACAAAGAACAACAGTCGTACCTTATTCACCACGGCAAAAGCAGCTTGTATAGGTGTCATATCTTCATAAGGGATTTTACCAGCCACAAACTCCGCAAGAATGAGACCGAAGCTATATACATCGACCTTCCTCCCATAGTGCTTTCGCTTGATCATCTCAGGAGCCATCCAACGATAAGTACCTGGGTCATCCGCCAGAAGATCACGGCAAGCCTCCTCGCAGGCAATACCGAAATCAGCAACTTTGAGGTGGAAATCTTCAGTTAACAGAATATTTTCTGGTTTGAGATCCCTGTGAATAACTCGCTGAGAGTGGATGTATTCTAGTCCTCTTGCAATGTCCAAAGCCATGGAGATTAACTTTGGCAAAGGAAGTGTTTTGTTCTCAAGCTTGTGCAAGTAAGCTCTCAAGGAGCCCTCAGGCAAATACTCTGTTATGACACAATATACAGGTGCATCCCGACATGCCCCTACGAACTACATCCAAAAATAATTTAAAAATCAGGCATGTATTAATCCAAAATCGAAATACAATATTTGAAATTAGGAGGCAAGCTACACACCAATGCATATGAATTTTCTCAAGAAAGTATAAGAACTTAATAATGACAAAAACACACCTTGCTAAGCTCTTTGACCATTAACAGAGAAAATAATAACCAGATAATTAAAGGATTACTCAGACACGAGTACCTTTATTACATTCGGATGGTGAAGACGAGCCAAGAGAGTAACCTCTCTGCTAAACTGGTTCTCCAACCGAGCACGAAGTGCTCCATTTTCGTCATCATCTGGAACTCTGATAATTTTCACTGCAACAGCCTCATCCATATAAATCCCATGGTAAAGCTGACTGTGTGCCCCATGAGCAAATCTCAACCCGAGAAATAACTTGGAGAGATCAACTGTATGCTCGTCTGCAGTTTCCACAGAGGTGACCCTCCCCGCACCATGATCAAAATACTTATTCCAAGTTGATTCCTTATGACTCTTCGTCTTATCATGAAACTTAATAGAGGTGAAGTGCCTAAGGGGACTAGTATCACTTGGTGAATTCGACCCAATAATCTTCGGAGTACGAGTAGCCTCTAGGGAATCTCTAGGAATCAACTTCCCATGAATACCCTTCTCTTGATATTTCCCACGGGGATGCGGGGTCGAGAATCGCCTCTGGTTTGACCGGGCTTCCTCAAAGGTTTTGGAGAGCTTCACCTCTGGGGCAGGGGACACAGCCCGGTGCTTGTTCTTGGCAAGGCTCTGCTGAACTTGGACAACATTCGGGCCTGCTTTCAGCAAATTAGAAGACGATTCGGGTCTTTTCAAACTCCGACCTCGAGTTGGCAGAGGTGTAACAGAAATAGAGGCCAATCTGGAAGTATCCAAACGGTTGTAAACAGTATGAGAGAATTTTGTTCTCCTAATCCAAGAACTACCTTCTTCATCCATTCTTGCAAGCTGAAGCTACTTTTATTTACCGATTCCTACTTCTCAATCAAGATTTTCCTCCAAAATACCGATATCCCAGAAACAACCCCATCAAACTAGGAAAAGAGAGGAATCGAACTCCATCTCCATCAAGCTTCAACAACCATCAAAACTAAATCGATATCGATTCCTACAACAGATCTTACACTTCTAAAAATCAAGCACACACAATACACTTAGCAAAACAATCCCTGTATCAATCTTAAATCCATCAAAAACTACCCAAATTGTGTCATACCTCGTCAAAACCTGGCTACAAAACAGCAGAATCAAAACCCTTTCAGCTTCAAAGTCAAACTCCACCTTCCTTCAAAGCCTGGTAATGACCCGCAGAGCAAATGAAAAATAAAATAAAATTCAACACGCTAACACGGCGAGAGTCAATTAAATATAGCATAACACCAAAAGTGTACTCAAATGGCTTGAAATTAAAGAAACTCCAATCATCATTATCATTATAAATTATAATACCGCAGTACCCACCAAACAATATTAATTATTGGCGCAATAAAAATACATACGCCCCCAAAAAAATCAATAAAAGAGATTAAGTACATAAAGATAGGATCTTGACTAACCAAAAGGGTATATCTCTCAAAAAAAATATGCTTAGTCTTCAAATTCAAGAAAAACTCGAAAGGATGCTTGGGTTGAAAAACCCCATAGCCAAATAAAAGAAGATAATTTTCCCAACGTCGAGGTCCATATAGAATAATCACAAATTCAATATCAACGCCACATGAATCAGAGTCTCCTCCTTTTTCACATATTTTTGTTATTTATAATATACGTGTTTTATACGGAGAGAGATGAGTGATTCCTTGGTGGACCCGATTAAAGTGGAGCGTGATGGTTTTGGTGTGAGGTAGGGTAGGGTCCACTCTTTGAAAAGTCAATAGTGGAAAGAGAGAGAGAAAAGAGGAGGAGGAATACAAAAGTCGCTATTTCAGAGATTTACATCGGAGGTAAAGAGAGAGAGGCATGAAATTGGATCTAAAATTATAAAATCTACCTAAAAAGCAAAAGCTGGGATTTACTTTTATCCTTTCTCTTCGTAACGAATTGAAAACGACGATTCCCCAAATATCCAATCCCCAATTTTCTCAGCCCTAACTTCAATCAATAACAAATTTACCTGGCAGAATCGCTCGACGCCGGTGGCGGCGCTCCGGCGCCGCAGTAATGGGAGGCGGGAGGCTGCGTGGGGAAATTTGGATTGGTTAATCAAATTCTAGGGTTTGAATTGATATTGAAATTTTTGCATAAAAAGGTAAACAATGCATTAATTTTTGAGAGGAAGAAGCTTGGCTCAACTGAATATTTCGGAAAAGTTGGGAGTTTTGATTCATAAAATTTCTTTGCGGAAATTGTGTAGTACTAACCTAACAAACTTATATCTATCTGCTCAATTTAATCTGTTAACCATAAAAGCAATTTTTATCGTTTTATATTACTATTGATTTTGAGATTATCTTAATTTTCCGAGCCATTTATGGATTTATTTATCGGTATCTTTTTATTGATGTCCACGTTTCTACAAGATATATATGCAGAGTATGTAATATGTATCAACCTTTTTTTTTTATAGATTTTTACACACTCACAACAGAGAATACGCGCTTTGGATAAAGATCTTTCGACGTTGGATTAATATTTTGTTCATTATACCCATTCTTGTACAAACGGAAAATATTTCATGTTTAGCTCATATATTAAGCAAGTACTAAAAATTTTAACCATGTATATTTTCCTATTAAAAGTACTTGCATTTGCATAATATATGAGCTATTAATTCCCTAACACGTGTTGCAAAGTTTAATTTATGGCTATTTATATACTCCCTCTGTCCTATTAAAAATGAAACATTTCCTATAAAGGGAAACTATCTCTAATTTACTTTCTCTTTATTAACTCACAAAATTACAATACTTTTTCATCACTCTTACTTCTTTACTCTCTCTTCATTAAATCAGAAAACAACACTACATTAAAATCTCATGTCAATTCCCAAATGTTTCATATTTAGTAGAACGGAGAGAGTATTTTTTTTTATAAAAAAAAATAAAGTGGATAGAGCCTTATTATATAAACAAACTAATGGACATAAGAAACACTTAATTTATCATGCATTAATCAAATATTAAAACCCAAACGAGGGGATTCTAAACATGAACACATTCATGAAACTGTATGCATAATGTGGCAGAAAGTCAGTAGCAAAATTCCATTCCTTGTGTACGTTATTGAGCACCACTAAGAGCATCCACAATAGCAACACCCTAGCCACAACCTAGCAATAGTTCTGCCAAAAACTACTCATGCCACATCACCATGCCCTTCTCAACATCCTAGCCAATGCCCTAGTCCTCCCGAGGAAAAAAAACACTAACAACAAGAAGTAATGAAACGAATTGGAGAAAAGAAAATATAAAAAAATGAAATGGGAATAGGGTATTTCATATAAAAAGATTAAAAAAAAATCGGCTAGTCGATCGCTCGTCCGCAATAGTGGACTAGCGATCGGCTAGCCGACCTCGTCCACGCCCAACATCTCGGGCATTTCCCTTTCGTCCTTTGTGTTAGCCGGTCACAATAGTGGACTAGCCGAGCGCCCTAGAGGCATGCGGCGGCTAGGGCACTAGCTAGTTCACTGTTGTGGATGCCCTAAGTCAAACTTATGTAACAAACTCTGCATTCTCCGTACTATAGATTTTCAATTGATGGTCACTTCAAAGTTCCCTACAATCATGGACGCACCAATGAAACATCACTTTCTACCTCAAAATTTTGAATACCCATACTTTTTGCCAATTTTAACCACGAAACAAGCACCAAATCTCGTCAGTCAAAATGGAACTCAATCCAATATTAGGTCTAGTGTTTGAAACTTGAAATGCTATTGTATAAATCAATTTTGCTACTTGTTAGACACAAAAATAGAGTACTCTATGTTGGGGTTTGTATACTAAAAGATGCTTCGAGCGTACATGCCTTTGTACAGTCAGCTTGTGCATGTATACGAGAAACGCCACGTCCACTTGTTTACCTAATTATGAGAATAAATAATATAATATAATGGTTTATTATTGAAATATGATAAACAAGTCTAAGGCTTTTTACTAAGAAGGTCAAGTAGGGAAATTCGATGAATCTCCTCATGAGTTTTCCAGTAGGGGACTTGGCCAGATCTAGTAAGAAGAAAAACGTATTCACAACCTAGATAGGCTTTGGCTACCTATTGGTACGGTTGCGGTGTTTGTGATAATTCTCTCTTACCTAAGAAGAGATTAGTAACACCGGTGTGGTAAAGCACTGAAAGGATCTAATCCGAAATGTATTCTTTATTGCTATCTACTGAAAGAATATATTTCAGAAAGTTTAGTATTTTCTAGTCTATGATATTAATATCAATATTGTTTATTCAATCAAACGCCACTTTGACTTATCAATATGTGAGAGTTTGTACATAACTCAAGTTCATGATATCTTGGGTGGTAGTAATTGAATAACATGAAGGTATTGGAATATTATTTCATAGAATTCGCGTGCCCAGTGTGGTATGATTAAATCCCTACAAGGGTAATCCCCAATGAGTTGTTTGAAAGAGGAATTTATTATTCAGAAATCTGCGCAGTTGGAATTTATTCCACGAATAATAAATAAAGTTTCAAACTAGAAAAACTCTTTGGAGAATTAATTTAATTCTGGTCACATAGCAGACAAAAGAATTAAATTGACGGATCAAGATAATCTTAAACGCGGGAAATATTATAAAATAAAATGGACCCAAGTTATTTGTAATTTGGTGATTTAAGTGGGAGTGCAATATTATTCTTTAGTGGAATAAAATAATATTCCATTGATAATATATTAAATCATAGGTCATTTGATTTAATTAGTAATTTATCTAATGGGTGAGCCCAACACTTAAGTCATTCCATGGATCCCCAACCTAGCCCAACAAGTCCATTATAAATAGTGATGAGATGTGGAAACCCTAGCACACCATAATTCACAACACTCCTCCCTAAACCCTAGAAGCCGTCGCCGGCTCTCTCTCTCTCTCCTTGCCTCGGTTTTCATGCCTTGGCACGTGGGAGAATTAGGGTTTTGTTTTGTTCTTGTTCTATCCTAATTCATAGGATTAGATCAAGACAATGTTGAGTTTGTGATTGGGTTTCCCTAGATCTCTTCAAGACTATTATTGATTATCTAAGATCCGCCCACACGGATGGAGAATCAAGGACTAGTGAATAGGTTGGAAGATTCACAGTCGATAAACCAAGGATCTCCGGGTGGTGCAGCTAGCAACTTCGATCCTATGATGGATCAAAATGAGGTAACAATCGAATCTACATCAAATTGCATGATTATGTGTTTATTTGATGTTATATCTATAGATCTATGTTAATTGCATGAAATTGGAGTCGAATGCATAATCACCTAAATAGATCCGTTCTAGGACCTGTTTGGTTTCCGTGTCTTCCGCTGCGGTAGTCCCAACAACTGGTATCAGAGCCATTTTTTAGGCTCTGATTATGTATTTGATTAATTGAATTTTTCGAAAATTGTAGTGTTAAAACTTGGGATTTTCGAAAATAATGCAATGTGTGTTGGATCTATGTTTTTCTTGATTTAATTTTGGATCTATGATATGATGTTCTAGATCGATGAAAGAATATTATGAATCTTGAATTTTATTCAAGTTTTTCACAAAAATATTCTAGATCTATGATGAACATCATTAGATCTATATATTCTAAGTAATATGTACTAGATTATATGTTTGTTGATTACATATATGTATGTGTTTAAGTGAATATATGTTTTTGAAACAAGAAATAAAGTGGTCCATGATTGAATACTTGGATCGATGAAAGAATATTATGAATATTGGATTTTATTCAAGTTTTTCACAAGAATATTATAGATCTAAACAAGTATTCATTAGATCTATAGTTTTATGTTCTTAATATGCTAGAATGATTTAAATTGCTTAAATGCTAGATGTTTAAATATGCATATGTGATGAACATAAAAGAATTGTTACAAATTGAGAAACGAATAATTAAGATTTAAGATCGCGGTCAAGCGAAGCGACCGCGATAAATCAAGATTAATTAAATCGGAAAAAGAAAAAGGAACGCAAGGGATTAAACCCTAGATGTGTTCTAGAACCGGGTTGCCTTCATCGGGGATCGCCGATCCAGATCCGGTGAGAAGGGGCAACGACGGTCTGCCTCGTCGACGGTCAGCGGCTGTAAAGCTGTTGAAAGCAGCGTCTTCACCAGGTCAGCGGCCGAGAGGTCGTCTTCAGGCGACCATGGCGGCGGCGGGCAGCAGCAGCGGCGCCGACGAAGGCCGCAGCCATGGATCCTTGTTGATCCAGCCATGGCAGCGACGTCTTCAGGAAGTCAGCGGCAGAGACGTCGTCTCCGGGCAGTCACGGCTGCTCCAGTGGGAGCGGCAGCAACGGACGGCGGCGGTCAGCAGCAGCAGCGCCGCTGCAATGGGAGCAGCGGCGGCAGTCGCGAGAGGCGGCGGAAGTCGGGCGCGGCAGCAGCAGCTGCTGCGAGGCCCGTGGCGACCCAAACCCTAATTAGGGTTTTGGGTTGCATCGTCGCGTCGTCTCGTTTTTCGTTTTCGTGTTTTTGTTTCTTAAGGCACAAGTTATTTATAATTGTGGTTTAAAATCCTAAACCTAGAATAATTAAAATATCTTGTGGAAATTAGAATGATTTTGCAATTAAGTCAAGATTCTAATTTAAAAGAGAATAATTGTCTTCTTTAAAAATTTGCCAATTGGAATAATTAGGTCAAATAAATTGATTTAATTTGTTAATTAGTTGATTTTGATGGATTCTTTCCATCTAGATAATATCATGATAATTAACATAAGGGAATTCAATTTTGATTGATCTATTTTTTTGGCTTTTCCTTAATTGGATGGAATTTTAAAGAATATTCTCTTAATATGCTTTCATGTTTTAATTTTAAGGTTTAATTGAAAATTGTCTATATTTTATTTGGTGTGTTATGGAATTATTTCCTAGATATATACCTAAGGAAAAGACATGAGTTTTTCAATTGTTTTAAACCTTCAAAATTTTCGAAAATTACATGTATAATAATTGGATGGATTTTAATTGGAATCCTATTCCTAGTTTGAATTTTGTCTTTAATATGATGTAGGTGAATTTTATTTCATCTAGACAACATCGGATTAATTAAAGAAGTGAAAAATTCATTTGGCATTAACCTGCTACTTAAATCCTAATTTATTAAAGTGTTAAATGATTAGTTGGATTTTAATTGGAATTCAATTCCTAGTTTAATTTGAATTTTATCTTTAATTTTGATGAAGGTGAATTTGTTTCATCTAGATAAAATCAAATGTGATTTAAAGGTATGAAAATTCATAGAGCATTAATTTTGCTATTAAAATCCTTAATTATTTATTAAGTTGAATTTTGTCTTTAATTTTGATGAAGGTGAATTTTATTTCATCTAGAAAACATCATTTTGAATTAAAGATGTAATAAGATTCTTCGTGTCATGTGATTTTATGAAAGCTAAGAGAATTTTAATTCTCAAATTTAATTGGTGTGTTTTAAATGGATTTAGTCTTAATTGGATAAATGCGGATTTATATATCCAAGTGGGCATTTTAAATTGAGACTTAGTTAATCTTTTATGATATACACCTAGACATTAATTTTAGGATAAGGATGGATTAATTCTATCTAAGTAAATCCTAATAGTATTAAAAGGTGATTATAATAATCAAGATACGTTATTTTAACTAATAATGTATGATTGTTTAAGATTGGACTTAAGTCTAGATAATCTTGTTTATGTGAAGATAGAATTTTAATTCTATCTGTTTATTTTAGATGCTTAAATTAAATGATCAAGTTTCGTCATTATGTTTATGTGAACCTTTTGTAAATGTGTTTACATGTTTTATTGATGAAAGATGGGTATTTAATTTGAGTTATGATTTTATTTGTTAAAATCTAGTTTAACTCGTGCATCGCCTATGTACTTATTGCCTTGCATGCATAGCTAGTACATGTTTAATTATTCTTTGAATGTGGATACCTGCCTTATCTGCTTAAGTGATAATTAAACTATTAAAACCACCAACAAGAAAATATGAAGCGATAATTACAACACGTTTGTATATGGCCTCCATAAAATTGGTCTTAGTGCGAAGTAGTGACCGGCCTATCTTTACGGGAGCAACATTACCAGTTCGTAAGTTTGGACTTCTCTAGATAAAGGTTATTAAAATCGTAAAATTAGTTTTTCAGTAATATCGCGACTGGTCTTTACCGGAGCAATATTACTGCGAAATTATAAGGATTGTATTTTAATAATGCTTAGAGGGAGCTATAGGAGGAGGTGCTTGTCCGGTTCGACCTTTCTTTAGAGGAGTTCACGCACAAGTAAAGAATCCTTAGTGCTTAATTTTATGGTTATACGCTTTAGCATTGTTAGTCAGCCATGCCATTCTTATGGTCTCTGGACTATCTGTCGACATTGTGGCCAGTAAAAATAATGGATTGCTTGCATGAATAAGACTCGGCTTCCTAGTAGAAGAACGTTTGTGCTTGATTTTTGTGGATGTAAAATTGATGAATTGTTTTGTGGTTATTTGCAATTCCTTGAAATTTTACATGTTTATATTATTGGTATTTATTTTCAGCTTGAACGAAAGATGATTGATACTTGGGATATTTACTATGCCATACTTAGTTCGAGGAAGCATGACTCTGAATTGTTTAAGGAATGGAAAAGTAAGCTTGATGTTGATCGTTTGATCAATGACTTGAGGTTGATTCTCAGCAAGAATCGTCCGCCCACATACCATCTACAAGGAGAGGACAAGGAGTTTCGTGATCAGTGGCATACCGCGGAATGTCATCTCAAGGGCTTCGTTTTAGCCGGTGTTGGCAATGCCCTTGAGAGGTTTGACAAACCCAAAAGGCCGTTGGTCAACAAGCCTAAGTGGTTTGAAGAAAAGTCCTCTAAGGTAAGAACTGGTCGCGCTGTGGAGCATTTAAGGAGAGAGGTATTGGAAGAGGGCCATGATGTGGGCAAATACGTCCTAGTCATGCATGGCTATTTCCATGAACTTCACTTGTCGGGGGGGAAAGTTGACCCAGAAACCCAACAGATAATGATCCTTGATGGGCTTCCAGATAGCTTTAATGAAGTCAGAAATGAAATTTTGTTTAGCGACAAAAGGTTTTCGTTTTTGGAGCTTTATAACAAGCTTGTGATTGCTCAAACAAAGATGAAAAGAAGGGGTGGACTTTCGAGATGATCATGTTCAAGTCAGAAGAGTTTATTTTTGCTTTATTTACATTGTTGAATTTTAAGAGTTTTTGATATTGTTTGGTTTTGATATCATATGGATTATTGATGTGGAATTTTATTCCTAGACTATCAATTGTGTTTTTGGATTATCGATGTCATTTTATAATGCTTGCATTATTAGATAAATGAATTTTTGATTATCCAATTATTTATGACATCAAATGTAACATGGTTAATATCAAAATGTTTACTTGTGATTAAATTTGTTGATTCAATTATTATGAAGTTTTCTTCTAGAAATATTGATTATTAAGTTTCTTTAATCCTTAAGTCTTTTGAACCATTATTTTGTTGATGAGTCAATAGAACATTAATGTTCGACATGGATTCAATACAAAATAAAATTATCTAATGATCGTGTTTGTTCAAATAAAGGTGTAAGAAAAATAATCACAGTAATTGATTACAAGACAAGTAAATTAAATTCAACTAGAAACAAGATAAGTATTTATTATAAATACTAGAAATTCTTGTGTAGTAAATATAGTGTGCACATTAAATTTGTTTTAATGTTCCAAGCCAAGAGTTGACTATTTGATTAGTTATTGTTTTATTTATTTTTGTGAAAGTGATAATTAAAATAGTGGGAGCTTTTCTTAAATGAATGAATAAATTCTAAGTGTTTAATAAGAGCTTCATAGCTCATTTTATTAAACTAGGATGAATTTAACTCCAAGCACTATTTAAATTGTTTTAATAGCCTTAAAGAATATTGAGACTAGTATTTTTCTACTTTTAAAAGTGGGAGCTAAATTTTGTCTCATAGAATATTCATAAATGGAATTAAAGTAATGTTTGATAGAGTTAAAAGGGTTCACACCCTAGAATGAAAGAAGTGATGAATTGCACACTTTCTAAGACTCTAATAACATTAAAAGACATTTCCAAGTTAGCTATTAAATTAGAATTACTTTTGGATTTCCAAAGAAAGTATTTCTAAAGATCACAACAAATGGTTAAATAAATGAACTCTTGGAATTTATGACTATAAAACAAAGAATGCAATCATTCGGTTTTATTTTCTCATAAGGACTAATTTCCAATTAGTCATTGTGATGAGGTAATTATGTTCATGCATAAATTTACATCACAAGTTATATAGCAAGAATAATACCAAGTTAGGTTGGTATTATATAATTAAAGTTTTTGGAATCATATTCGACATGATTAAAACTTTATATTTGCTATAAGAATTCTACTTTAATTAGTAGAAATTCAGAATGATCAAAATAGTGGATTTTGTTAGAGGAATATGTATAAGTGCACTTGAGAAAGGCACATAAAATTATTCCACTGGATCAAAGGGCCTAGAAATATTTTGATCAAATTATCGTGCTCCTTGGCAAGAATTAAGGTTATAAATTACAAGTATATTTTCGTTTTATGTATTCTAGAAAACTATGTTGGTAGATTCTTTTAAAGAATTATAGTTTTGAGTACATAGTGGCCAAAGCCTGCTTTGAGTATAAGTGGGAGAAAATGTGTGTGAATGTGTAGCACAAGGCCAATAAAGCGGTTGGTATACTCGAAAGCATTCTTTGAGTATAAGTGGGAGATTGTTGGTGTTTGTATACTAAAAGATGCTTCGAGCGTACATGCCTTTGTACAGTCAGCTTGTGCATGTATACGAGAAACGCCACGTCCACTTGTTTACCTAATTATGAGAATAAATAATATAATATAATGGTTTATTATTGAAATATGATAAACAAGTCTAAGGCTTTTTACTAAGAAGGTCAAGTAGGGAAATTCGATGAATCTCCTCATGAGTTTTCCAGTAGGGGACTTGGCCAGATCTAGTAAGAAGAAAAACGTATTCACAACCTAGATAGGCTTTGGCTACCTATTGGTACGGTTGCGGTGTTTGTGATAATTCTCTCTTACCTAAGACGAGATTAGTAACACCGGTGTGGTAAAGAACTGAAAGGATCTAATCCGAAATGTATTCTTTATTGCTATCTACTGAAAGAATATATTTAAGAAAGTTTAGTATTTTCTAGTCTGTGATATTAATATCAATATTGTTTATTCAATCAAACGCCACTTTGACTTATCAATATGTGAGAGTTTGTACATAACTCAAGTTCATGATATCTTGGGTGGTAGTAATTGAATAACATGAAGGTATTGGAATATTATTTCATAGAATTCGCGTGCCCAGTCTGGTATGATTAAATCCCTAAAAGGGTGATCCCCAATGAGGTGTTTGAAAGAGGAATTTATTATTCAGAAATCTGCGCAGTTGGAATTTATTCCACGAATAATAAATAAAGTTTCAAACTAGAAAAACTTTTTGGAGAATTAATTTAATTCTAGTCACATAGCAGACAAAAGAATTAAATTGATGGATCAAGATAATCTTAAACGCGGGAAATATTATAAAATAAAATGGACCCAAGTTATTTGTAATTTGGTGATTTAAGTGGGAGTGCAATATTATTCTTTAGTGGAATAAAATAATATTCCATTGATAATATATTAAATCATGGGTCATTTGATTTAATTAGTAATTTATCTAATGGGTGAGTCCAACACTTAAGTCATTCCATGGATCCCCAACCTAGCCCAACAAGTCCATTATAAATAGTGATGAGATGTGGAAACCCTAGCACACCATAATTCACAACACTCCTCCCTAAACCCTAGAAGCCGTCGCCGGCTCTCTCTCCTTGCCTCGGTTTTCGTGCCTTGGCACGTGGGAGAGTTAGGATTTTGTTTTGTTCTTGTTCTATCCTAATTCATAGGATTAGATCAAGACAATATTGAGTTTGTGATTGGGTTTCCCTAGATCTCTTCAAGACTATTATTGATTATCTAAGATCCGCCCACACGGATGGAGAATCAAGGACTAGGGAATAGGTTGGAAGATTCACGGTCGATAAACCAAGGATCTCCGGGTGGTGCAGCTAGCAACTTCGATCCTATGATGGATCAAAATGAGGTAACAATCGAATCTACATCAAATTGCATGATTATGTGTTTATTTGATGTTATATCTATAGATCTATGTTAATTGCATGAAATTGGAGTCGAATGCATAATCACCTAAATAGATCCGTTCTAGGACCTGTTTGGTTTCCGTGTTTTCCGCTGCGGTAGTCCCAACACTCTAATCATCGGAGTGGTAAACCACTGCAATAACAAAGAGAGATTACAATAGAAGTTCTACTAGATGGCATCATCAACAAAAGCTAAAATACAATTATAGCAAGAAAAATGGCAAGACCACCGCAACCAAACACAACAACAAAACATTAACAACCTGTTTTATTGCTTGGTTTGGAAAAAAATGGACTGGATTAATTATTTGAATAAGTTTGGCTTTAACCGAGGTTGAAGTTATCTACCTGTGGGAGTTTTATAACAATTGAAAAAAGATGGATTAGATTAAATGTTTGGATAATTCATTTCTGACGTTTGGTGTCTTCTATGTACTGAGGAGTATGAAGTTGAATTTACCATTTTGTCCTCAAATTAGTGGGAACTGTGCCGTGTTGGTCTCCATTATGTACGGAGTGGTTTTTGCAGATTAGAGGGGCACGGTTGGCATTTTGCTCTGTAATCCTGGTGAAGACGTGTTAGAGTTTGTATACTAGGAATCATGTTTCGAGTGATTGAATACTGTAAAACTCTTATTTTATTTTCCAACGAATAAAACAGATTAATTTTGTCATAATGTTGTTATATTTTTACATTTAATGGATGTTAATTGCATGTTTAAATGTATAAGTTAACTTAACAAAGTCTAAGTCTTTGTTTTAGTAAACCGGTTGTAGGCGGCGTCCACTTTAAGGTAACACGGTCAGTCCTAAACAAAGTAAAAGAAGAATTTCACGACCTAGATGGAATTAGACTATCCATCGTGAAAGGTTGCAATGTCAGTCCGCATATTTCTAAGCCTTACTGAAATAAGATGACATTGGTGTGGTAAAGCACTGAACAGATCTAACAGCGAGACTTGTCTTTGTGTTGTCTACTGAAAGGCGAGGTCTTGATAAATATTTGTTTCTTAATCAATTTAGGTTAGCATTGAGCATACGGTATTGATTATGCATTACTTTGACTTATCAAATGGTGCGGGTTTTTCACAACCCAATAATCCTGATATATTGAGTAGTAGTGATTAATATCTAGCAGTGCTAGGATTGCTATTATATTGAATCGTGCGTGAGGTGAGTCTCGTTTGATAATGTCCCCAAGAGGAACGCGAAACAAGGTTTTATTATTCGGAACCTAGCTAGTTGGAGTTTGATCACTCTATGAATAATAAATAAGCATTTCATGCTAAGTCCACTCTTGGAATTAATAAGAAATTAATTAATTAAGTCCATAGCTGACATTAATTAATTAATGGATATTTTTATCTTAAGCGCGGGAAATGAAAGTTAAAATGGAAACCCGGATTACTTATAATTTCGGATTTGGATGGGGAGAGTTCAATATTACTTCTGTAGTGGCTGCTCGTAATATTCCATTTAAAGTTTATATTAAATTGTGGGTTCAATTTAATTTATAAAAAGTAAATTGGGTAATCCCATATCCAAAACCTTCCATAGATCCATGTCTAGGCCCAAAATGAACTTAATATAAATAGGAGAATAAAGGAGACATAAATAATAATTATTATTACTCAAAATTTTCGCCCCCCTCTCTCTGAAGGGATCGAAATTTTCTCCTCTTAGGAGTAGGATTTCTTCTATCTTCTTTATTTAAGTCCTAGTATTCCGGTGAGATCAGCCCACATTGATATTGGAGTACAGTTCAGGCAACCAGAGAAAAGATCCGTGATCTAGTATTCAAAGCGTCACGTGGAGAAGTCGCTAGTCATCATCAATTCTTCGGAGAATTAATTAGGTATTATTTCTGCTCCATAGAAAAGTATGTTTTAGGTTTTTATATACTCAAAGCATGAGCAATTCAAGTTATAAGCATGATACATGTGAGAATTACGCGAATAGATTTTGTCTAAATAATCTGCTAAATAGATCTGATTATTATGTGATTTATCTGTTCGATTAATTATTAAATTATGTCATTCGAACGCGCTTCCGCTTCCAGTCCCTTCAATTGGTATCAGAGCCAGTCTTTGGCTCTGATTATTTGGATTTAAATTTCGCGAAATTCATGTATGCATGTGTTATATTATTATGAAGCATGTTCTTGTCTTTTATTGTTTATTTTTATGCATGATGAACTCAAGAACATTCAAATTAATAGGACTTGAATTATTCGATCTTACGAGATGTGCGATCCGTCGGCGCTCGCACCGAGACGGATCGCGCTACGCGTGATCGAGATAGGGTCATCAAGCGAGTGGGAGAAAAGGGTGCGATCGACCGACGATGCACAGACGAGGGTGGTCTCATGTGCACCGCCGGTCCTTGAGTATCCCGGCAAATCGCGTCAGCCCAGTGAGAGCACGAATTCAAACGTGCGGCGATGTGAACACGAGCAGTGGGGCTCGTCCACGCCGCTGAAGAGTTGATTTTCTTGCTTGCTGTATCCTATCAATTTCTAATTACACACTTCCTAGATCCAGTAAATCAACTAGATCACAAGGTCTAGAGACTCACAAGACTGGAAGTCTGGTCGTTGGTACGCAAGCAAACCTTCAAAACCCTCAACCACAGATACTAAACTAGCACAGGGAAGTAGGGATCGATCCCACAGAGATGGACTCGTAAAATACATGCGTAGAGAATTGGAAACTATTTTTGGGTTGGCTGCTGCCACGCATATTTTGGGTTGAGGAATTTAACTAAGTGAATTTGGAAATAAAGTATGCTATGCTAACTGCTAGATCTAGGCAAAAAATGAATTATGTATAAGAACTAAATCAAATCAACTACTAGATCTGGGACTTCTACGAACATCTCTAGACCAAGGAGATTAAAACAAGTGGGGACCAAACTCTGAAAAAGGTAAGTACGGACAGAATCGAATCTGCAGCCTAACTAACTAAAGCATCAACTGAAAATGACTTCATCTTCTTCAACGAACACAAATAAATGCAGAGATCGAGAAAAACAAACTCAGATGTAGATTGGAAACATAATTTTAACGGTAAACGAAACAACGACGGAAATCACACTACTAGACGAAGCAAACCAAGCAGAACAAAATCCCCATAATCTCATGCACAAATTTCACCTCCCCTGTTCAGATCCACACTTCGGATGCTAAATCCACTCCGGATCCAAGCATCCGAACAAAAATCCAACCGAACACAACTTCAATACCACGATTCTCGAATCTCCTAAAATATTCAGCAACAAATTCAAGAGAACATCTCAAATAAACAAACCAAAATAGCAAGCATCATAATAATCAACACGAAATCTAACTTCATCAAAGCAAATCAAATGTAAACAGAACGGTTAAACTAATCCAGCAACAAAAACAGCAAGCTCGACTTCCAAAAGTGAAGTTCGAGACGGAACAGAGTAGTAAACAGAAATTAAGAGAACAATTGTTTCTTCGCCCTCAAGGGACGGTGGTGCACTGATACGTAATTCACGAAAACGAAAACCACCCCAAATTTCCCATTTCCCTAGTGTGTGTGAGCTAAGAGCGTGACTGTGTGTGGAGTGTGACGGATCTGCCATTCTTGTTGCGCACTCCTTTATTTATAAGCTTCGAGGTGGGGCCCAGCGAGGTATTGATTGACTTGATTGCCCTCAGCTTTTGGCTTCCTTCCTCTAGCTTTTCCTCGTGATTCCGTTCCTGCTCCTCGCTAGATATCCTCCTCCAGCATCTCCTGGATCTAGCGCTACACACACACCTGGCTTAACAAAACTTGTTAGATCCAGCAGAAATGTGATGTTTTTCACTACATAACCAATGCATGAAATTAGCCTTATCAAACTGCTCACACTTAAACCATACTTGTCCTCAAGTATAAAGACAAGAAGAAAAGAAGAATAAGGCGAATTTCAAGCATGGTTATCCCCTTGACCGACTCTACAGACTCTAGACAAAACTCCTACACCTAGACACAACTGAGGCAAAGCTAGACACTAAAACAAAGAGTACATAATCACATAGGATGAAAACATATAAACACATATGCATGAACTGGTTTCAACTTTTAGGCAACCGTCCCCACAAGATTAAGGTCAATCCAACAGGCTGCACTCCTCCAAATAGGCCCTTTTCTCCCCTCTACCTAGCCAATCTGTCAGCTCGTCAAGATAGCCTTTTACTTCCCCAATTGTTAGATTCACTCGATCGCTCATTCCTTACCAGGGATGTTAGGACCGATTCTCTCTTAAGTTATTGCCAAACCACTGAAACCTCGGGTTATGAGAATTCCTCCTTCTATCCTCCGTCACTATCCCCCTTTTTTTCTTTTTTTTTTTTTTTCTTTCTGGACTTCGTCCAGCTTATACCTCCTTGATTTCCTGGACTTCGTCCAGCTTATACCTCCTTGATTTCCTGGACTTCGTCCAGCTTATACCTCCAGATTTTATGATTATATATTTTCTCCTTTCCCCCTTTTTTATTTATATTTTTTTTTTTTTTTTCTTCTCTTTTCCTTCAGCATTCAGTGGCAGACTTTTGACATATGTTAGCTCTAAGTGTTATCACAGGCTTATAACTCACCTCTAGAGTAGGGCTTCACAACTGAGCAAGTAAAGGCATTTACTATCGTTCTCGCTTCATTCAGATTGGTTCGGCTTACTAAAGAATCAGGCTTCTAAGTTGGAATACCTCCTATTTTCAATTGCTCTCCCTAAGGGAATCTGCCGTATTATATCCACTAGTTCATGCGACACACCCCTAGACCTACGACTCCTCAAAGCATAATAACACTGCATTGACTCCTCTCCCCCTCCCGCTTCACTCAAGCTTGGCCTCAAGCCATCGTCGTGAAGGGGGGAAAAAGAGAATTCAATGCAGAAATAAACAACAATTCTAAAAAAAACAACTTCTCACACTTAGACCGAGCAACGGGCTAAGTGGGAGAAGAACAAACCAACAGAAAACACAGAACTTCTCACACTTAGACCAAGGATTGGGCTAAGTGGGAGAAGGTAGCATAAAACACAGCAAAAACATGAAAATAAGACACAGAAAAGAAAAAAAAACACAAAAACTAAAATTTACTTGGTCTGGGGAAATTGTTCATTTCTGGGGCTGGCTCCCGCGAGAGCCAGACGGTGGTGGAACACTGGGGCGGTTTGTTTTCACTTTCTTCTTCGCTGGTTGCTCCAGCTCTTCCTTTCCTTCTGCAGCTTGATCGAGTCCTGGTTTCCTCATTAGCATTTTCGTCCTCGGTGGATTTGGAACTTTCTCGGGAATAGTCGGGGTGGTCAACTGCTGGAATGGCTTGATCGAGGGACTGCTGTGGATGATCTTCTGTGCCTCGCCACTTCGGCCGATTTGGTTAGGGTTTGTAAGCTTAGAGAGAGAATGACAGTAGAGAGAGGGAGGAGCAAGTTGTGAAATTATTATGTGGAGAGAGAAGGTCGGTTCGCATCTTTTACACAGAAGAGAGAGACGGTTGCAGGCATGACATCAGCGACCGTACTCCTCCATAATTGTCGGCATTTTGAATTTCAAATTATAACTTCCCTCCTCAACTGCTCCTTCATGCTCTCTTCCTCTAATTGATTCCCTTGACCGCGACCTAAAAAAAATATGAAGACCCCAGACTCCTGGGTCAAGGTTAAAGTACGAGACATAAATCCCCTTTGAGTTTGGGTCTTCGAAAATATTTTTGGAAATTTTTGAATTTTTATTTTGTTTGGATTTTCTTTGTCTTCTAAAGCAATTAAACTATGTACAATTACCTTTGAATATTCTCGAATCCCCTGGATCAGTGTGTAAAAACATAACATTTCCCTTGACCCAGGAGTTCATCGAGAATATTCCTTTGTCTGGCTAAGTGATAACTGAGAGCGCACGTAGTGGTATTTCCTCCACTACGCATAGCTCAGAATTATCCCTATAGACTTTCAATCTATGGCCATTAACAAGAAAAGGGACCGAGTTAGGAGCACTTCCCTGGATTTCCACTGCTCCGTGTGCGCGGAGGCCAATGATGGTATATGGACCTACCCACTTTGACTTCAACTTCCCTGGCATTAGCTTGAGTCTGGACTGAAATAGAAGTACTTTCTGCCCCACCTGAAGTTCCTTGACCCGGAAGTTCTTGTCGTGCCAGAGCTTCGTTCTTTCCTTGTACCACATTGCTGAATCGAATGCCTCTAGCCGTAGTTCCTCCAGCTCCTGTAATTGCAGCTTCCTTTCTTCTTCACATGCCACAGACTTCATATTCATTTCCTTAATGGCCCAGTATGCCTTGTGCTCCACTTCCACGGGTAAGTGACACATTTTCCCAAACACCAACCTATAAGGTGACATCCCGATTGGTGTCTTGTAAGCAGTTCTATACGCCCACAAAGCATCGTCAAGGCGTTTACTCCAATCCTTCCTTGTGGTGTTAACTGATTTTTCCAAAATACTCTTTATCTCCCTATTAGAGACTTCAGCTTGCCCATTCGATTGGGGGTGATATGGTGTAGACAATCTATGATGCACGCCGTATTTCCTCATGAGCGCTTCTATAGTGCGGTTGCAGAAGTGTGTTCCTTGATCTGAGATAATCGCTCTAGGAACTCCATATCTGCTGAAAATGTTTGACTTCAGAAACTTGGCCACCTCTTTAGACTCACAAGTGGGCGTAGCCTTCGCCTCTATCCATTTGGAAACGTAGTCTACAGCGACCAATATGTAAGCATTTCCGTACGACGACGGAAATGGGCCCATAAAATCCATCCCCCAAACATCGAAAATTTCGCAGATCACTATGGGCACTTGGGGCATCTCATCTCGTCTCGAGATTCCCCCTGTCTGTTGACACCTTTCGCAGCATTGACAGTATTCAAAGGCATCCTTGTTCAATGTAGGCCAGTAGAATCCACTGTCTAGAACTTTCCTTGCGGTTCTCCTTGGTCCGAAATGCCCTCCACACGCCAAGGAGTGACAATGATGGAGTACATCTCTTTGTTCCCATTCAGGAATGCAACGTCGAATTATCTGATCTGCACACATCTTCCAAAGATAAGGATCATCCCAGAAGTAATATTTGGCTTCGCTTTTAAGCTTCATCTTCTGGGCCCGGGAGGCTTCCTCTGAACTTGGCACCTCTCCCGTGACCAAGTAATTTGCCAGGTCTGCGTACCATGGTTCTGCGTTACGTACGCGCTTTCCTCGATCAGATTCTCCTGGACCGGTTAAAACTAAGACAGATTCCCAGCTTATCGGTCTAGGTGGTTCGTCCATATAGTACAAATGCTCTTCGGGAAAAACATCGGGAATAGCCTCGTCCGTATCTCCTTGATGAATTCTACTCAAGTGGTCAGCCACTCGATTCTCTGTTCCTCTTTTGTCTCTTACTTCCCAATCAAACTCCTTTGACCCAAGAAGATAAGGGCGGAATTTTTCGAACGAGTAGACGACAGCCAACATTTCCTTCTCCGTAGTATCGTAATTCTTCTGAGCTTGATTTAGTGTCTTGGACGCATAGAAAATTACGTAGTTTTTCCCATCTATCTTCTGCCCTAGGACGGCTCCCACAGCGAAATCGCTCGCGTCGCACATTATCTCAAAAGGGTGATTCCAGTCCGGTGCCCTGATAATTGGTGCGGACACTAGTCTCTCCTTGAGCAATTGAAATGCCCTCTTGCATCCCTCATCAAACTCGAACTCCACATCGTTGTGCAGCAAATGAGTGAGTGGTTGCGCAATTTTTGCAAAGTCCTTGATAAACCTTCGATAAAACCCTGCGTGACCGAGGAATCCTCTAACTTCCTTTTGATTTGTAGGGTAAGGTAGCTTTGCAATCACTTCCACCTTTGCCTTGTCCACTTGTATTCCTCTTTCAGAGACCACATGACCTAAAACAATCCCCTCAGTTACCATGAAGTGACATTTTTCAAAATTCAGAACTAGATGTTTCTCTTGACATCTTTGCAGCACTAGGTCAAGGCTGGCTAAACAAGTGTCAAATGAGCCTCCATATACAGTGAAATCATCCATGAATATCTCGATGCACACCTCTAGTAGATCCGAAAAAATACTCATCATACAACGTTGGAATGTCCCTGGTGCATTACATAGACCAAATGGCATCCTTCGGTAGGCATAAGTTCCAAAAGGGCATGTAAATGTGGTCTTTTCCTGGTCCTCTGGGTTCACGAAAATCTGGAAATAACCGCTATATCCGTCGAGGAAACAGAAATACTGTTTGCCAGCCAGCCTCTCTAGCATCTGGTCAATGAATGGTAAAGGAAAATGATCCTTTTTGGTGGCTTCATTTAGTTTCCTATAGTCGATGCACATCCTCCATCCAGTGACCAGTCGAGTAGGCACCAACTCGTTCTTGTCATTCTTCACCACTTGTATTCCAGATTTCTTCGGTACCATGTGAACCGGACTGACCCACTCGCTATCTGGAATAGAGTATATGATTCCAAGGGACAGTAGTTTCAGAACTTCCTTGAGCACTTCCTCCCTCATGTTTGGATTCAGTTTCCTTTGTGGATCACGCCGAGCCTTTGCCCCTTCCTCTAGTCTGATGTGGTGCATGCAAAGATCAGGGCTAATTCCAACTAGGTCAGAAAGTGTCCACCCTATGGCCTTCTTGTTCCTCCTTATTACTTCCAGCAGCGCACTCTCTTGGTCTTCAGTCAAGCGGCTGTTAATTATCACTGGACAAGTTTCTCCTTCCTCCAGGTATGCATACTTTAAATTTTCAGGCAAAGTTTTCAACTCCTTCTGCGGTGTGATGGCTTCCTGAGGTAAAGGGTTCTCCGCCTTACTTCTTGGCGCCATTTCCTCTAGATTCGCTCCCTCGTCTGGGCTCTTCTCCTGAACAGATCTGGCTGATTGGAATGATAGTGGCTGGTGGCAGAATGCCATGATCGCTTCATTGATCTGATCATCTGTCAAGTCCTGTGTGAAAAAAGTTTCACACCATCCTGTCACCTCCTTTTCTACAGTCTGGCTCAGCTCCGAATTGTCAAACTGTTCCTGCATTAGTTCAGTCTCAAGATATTCTTGGACTAGGGGGTTAATTACATCTACAACATGCAAGTTTTCAACATCAAGCGGTTTTTTCATAGCTTCTTCAATGTTGAAGGTGTATTTCTCCCCATGATAGTCCAGGCATATGGTTCCATCAAACACATCAATAACAGTCTTCGCGGTGCGAAGGAAAGGTCTCCCCAGTAACACCCCACTAGACTCAGTAGATTCATTTCCCCTCATTTTTATCACATGAAAATCAGCTGGGTATAGGAAATCATGCACTCTAACTATAACATTTTCCAATACTCCCTCAGGAGAGATGCATGTTCTATCGGCCAACTGAATCACTACTTTAGTATCAACCAAACTGACTCCCACCAATTTTTTATATATTGACAGCGGTAGGACATTTATCGAAGCACCTAGATCACACATGGCATGCTCAATTTTAATATCACCTATAGAAATAGGAAGAGTGAACATACCTGGATCTGTACACTTTGACGGCATCCTCCTCTTTTGTATCACGGCGGATACATTTTCTCCTATAACAATCTTCCCATCAGGTTTGGTTTTTCCTGCTATGAATTCCTTGATGAACTTGCTGAAGGTGGGTATTTTCAGAGCCTGCAAAAAGGGTAGGTTAATCTCCAGCTTACTAAATATTTCCACAAGGTCCTCAGTATCATCTTTCTTTTTCTTGGCTTCTCCTCGATATGGGAATGGTTTGGGTCGCTTTACTGCATTCGTGGAACTCCCTGCTGGGGCTGCACCTGTCTCCCTGCTTCCCTCTTTAAGTTCCAACTCAGGTTCTGGATCAAGGAAAAATGGGTCACTTAGTCGAGGCATAGATCCCCTTAAATCTCCCTCCTGGAGGTCATCCTGTATAGGAATTTCTCTGAGTCCAGGATCATCTCCTCGAGACTTCTGATTCCCCTTTTCTCCGTTCATCTGTGAGGGTGTCTCCTCGTTTATCACTTGCTTCGGTCCTTCATAGCCTTTCCCCGATCTCAAGGTAATTTGACTAATATTTGCTCGGTCTGGTGGTTTGACAGTGGCAGGCAATTTCCCTTCATTTCCCCGCATTTCGTTCAGCGACGTGGCCAACTGGGACATCTGCTTTGCCAACATGTCCATGGCAGACTTCTGCTCCTGCTGGGCATCTTGAATTTTGTGCACCACGTCATTGTTAGCCTGCATGTTATTCTGCATGTGTTGTTGGAAATTTACCAGGTCATGCACCATGTCATCAAGATTCCGCTGTGGTCGGAAACCTTGAATTGAACTGGGATTAAATCCTTGATTTTGATTGGTTCCAACCACCTGGTT
Organism: Salvia hispanica; assembly: GCF_029641045.1. NCBI lineage: Eukaryota > Viridiplantae > Streptophyta > Magnoliopsida > Lamiales > Lamiaceae > Salvia > Salvia hispanica. The sequence goes on along the minus strand of NC_142695.1, from coordinate 45,237,289 downwards.
CTGGCGAAAATTTCCCTGACCTCCTTGATTATTGTTGTACTGGGTTGCTGGACCTGGGTGACTCTGTTGGAAATTTTGATTGTTTCCTGAATTGTTCCTCTGATGCGGTGGCACATAAGAATTCCCTTGGTTGCTCTGGTTCCTGTTGTTCCAGTTATGCTGATCCCCTTGGTTACGGAAATTCCAGTTGTTCAACCCCTCTTGCTGCTTCCCTGCCCAGTTAGAATTATGCTGTGGTCCTTCCTGATTCCGGCTGGGCCATGTCTGCTGGTTCTCCGCTGGACCTGGGTGTTGTGACTGTGGTTGTTGGTTCCCTTCAGCCCATCTGAAACAAGGATTGTCCCTCCATGGTGCCTCCTTAATCTTCCACTGGTTCCAGTTGGTATTTTGATTACTTTGATTCCAATTCCCCATTGCATTCACTTGAGCTTGGAAATCTCCATCGAGTGAGGGATTATTGTAAAATTGAAGCTGATGTTCCTCTTGACCTGGGTTTTTTTCCTTATCAGTCGACCCAGGGGTATTTTTCTTTTCAATGGCATTTAGCAGTGCCTTCTCCAGTCGATCTATTCTGTCTCTAACCTCTTCTCCTTCTCGTTCCTTAACTGTGTTCGCGGAGCTTCTCCTCATGATAGCACGCGGGCAGTCATACGCCTTCTTCGCGTCGATTAATCTTCCCAGAATCTCGCGTGCCTCGCTTGCCTTATTCTTGGTGAAATTCCCCCCGCTCGAGGAATTCATTAAGTCCTTGGACTCAGGATTTGCCCCTTCGTAGAATAGATAAAATGTTTCAGCCTCCGTCATCCTGTGATTTGGGCAAGCGTCAAGCAGGCCTTTAAACCGAGACCAATATTGGCTTAAAGATTCATCGTAGTCCTGCTTACACTCTTGAATTTCTTTTTTCAAAGCGTTTGTCTTATTGGACGGAAAGAAATAGTCCAGGAACTCCAATTTGAAATCCCTCCATGTGGTGATCGAGTCAGGTGGAAGCCTCAGCAACCAAGTGTTTGCCTCTCCTTTCAATGCAAATGGAATCGCTCGCAGGCGATAGTCCTCCTCGGTAGTTTCGTTAGGCCTTTTCTGGATGCTACATAGCTTACTAAACTCGTTCAAAAACTCATAAGGACACTCATTCCTCCGTCCAGAGAATGTAGGTAAAACGCCCAGCACATTCGTCTTGATCTCAATAGACCGCTGACGTTGATTTGACACTATGGCATGAGCTGGCTCTCCGTCGAGATGTGCAGTTAGCGAACCAATCTCTGGGTCTAGGTCCACTAAGTTTGCCATTACAGACTCCTCTTCCTCCCTTTCCGAATGCTCAGTTTCTGACGACGACCGTGAATCCTCTTTCCCCGATGAATTCCACTCTTCTTCACTCCCTGATTCAAACGGAAATGGATCTACAGTTGACAACCCCGATCTGGTAGTTATGGCGGATGTTGATTCCTTAACTTGCCACTTCAACTGCACGTTCCTTGACCAAGATGGGTTGCTCCAGATTCCTGACCTTGAGCCCTTGCTCATAAACTGCCAAAAGCGAAATTCAAAAGATTAAAACTATTTACACCAAATCTCTAAACACATAAACAAACTACGCCATCCATCCCCGGCAACGGCGCCATTTGAAGAGTTGATTTTCTTGCTTGCTGTATCCTATCAATTTCTAATTACACACTTCCTAGATCCAGTAAATCAACTAGATCACAAGGTCTAGAGACTCACAAGACTGGAAGTCTGGTCGTTGGTACGCAAGCAAACCTTCAAAACCCTCAACCACAGATACTAAACTAGCACAGGGAAGTAGGGATCGATCCCACAGAGATGGACTCGTAAAATACATGCGTAGAGAATTGGAAACTATTTTTGGGTTGGCTGCTGCCACGCATATTTTGGGTTGAGGAATTTAACTAAGTGAATTTGGAAATAAAGTATGCTATGCTAACTGCTAGATCTAGGCAAAAAATGAATTATGTATAAGAACTAAATCAAATCAACTACTAGATCTGGGACTTCTACGAACATCTCTAGACCAAGGAGATTAAAACAAGTGGGGACCAAACTCTGAAAAAGGTAAGTACGGACAGAATCGAATCTGCAGCCTAACTAACTAAAGCATCAACTGAAAATGACTTCATCTTCTTCAACGAACACAAATAAATGCAGAGATCGAGAAAAACAAACTCAGATGTAGATTGGAAACATAATTTTAACGGTAAACGAAACAACGACGGAAATCACACTACTAGACGAAGCAAACCAAGCAGAACAAAATCCCCATAATCTCATGCACAAATTTCACCTCCCCTGTTCAGATCCACACTTCGGATGCTAAATCCACTCCGGATCCAAGCATCCGAACAAAAATCCAACCGAACACAACTTCAATACCACGATTCTCGAATCTCCTAAAATATTCAGCAACAAATTCAAGAGAACATCTCAAATAAACAAACCAAAATAGCAAGCATCATAATAATCAACACGAAATCTAACTTCATCAAAGCAAATCAAATGTAAACAGAACGGTTAAACTAATCCAGCAACAAAAACAGCAAGCTCGACTTCCAAAAGTGAAGTTCGAGACGGAACAGAGTAGTAAACAGAAATTAAGAGAACAATTGTTTCTTCGCCCTCAAGGGACGGTGGTGCACTGATACGTAATTCACGAAAACGAAAACCACCCCAAATTTCCCATTTCCCTAGTGTGTGTGAGCTAAGAGCGTGACTGTGTGTGGAGTGTGACGGATCTGCCATTCTTGTTGCGCACTCCTTTATTTATAAGCTTCGAGGTGGGGCCCAGCGAGGTATTGATTGACTTGATTGCCCTCAGCTTTTGGCTTCCTTCCTCTAGCTTTTCCTCGTGATTCCGTTCCTGCTCCTCGCTAGATATCCTCCTCCAGCATCTCCTGGATCTAGCGCTACACACACACCTGGCTTAACAAAACTTGTTAGATCCAGCAGAAATGTGATGTTTTTCACTACATAACCAATGCATGAAATTAGCCTTATCAGCCGCCGTTATGATCGAGGCATTCTTGGTGCTGCGGCGCTGAGGCTGTCGATGTTGCGAACGGGTGGCGAAGCCACCGGAAATCGCACAAACCCTAACCCTAATCGGAACCCTAACCCTAGTCGAACCCAGCCACGTGACGCAAGACCGGAGCAGCGCCGCCGAGCGCGGCTGCTGCTGGTTCAGGCGAGGGCAGCGCGGCGATGGGAAGTAGTCGGACGACGCAGCATTTCTGCGTTCAGGCGGCGTCGACGGAGAGAGCTTCGCTGCGTCTTTTCGCCGGGAAAAATGGGTGAGAAGAAGCAGCCGCGCCTCAAGCGCAGGCTGACCGGTGATGGCTGGGCGGCGAACTCGCCGCTCCGGCGAGCGTATCGCCGGCATATCTCCATCGTCGTTGATTCGTGCAAACCTCGAACAACGAGATAACGATGAAGCATTCTTTTAATGATTATTTAATTCCTAAATTAAAGGATATCATTAAAAATAATATTATTTAATGAAATAAAATATTTTGGGAAGATTTCCCTAGATTTTAGGAATATTTTGATTATTTTCTATATCTATGGAATATTTTATGTCCTAGATGATATAGATAAGAATAATTTAATAGTTTCCTAAATATTATATATCTAGAATCCTAATTATGATAGATATGTAAGATTACATTAAATAATATAATTATTTCTTCCTAATCTTGAACATGGATATAATTTGAATTTAATTTTTTCATGTCTTATAAAGATTTAAATAATGTACTTTATTTTAGATATATCTTATAGTATTACATGAATACGAATTAATTTCATGATTAATTAAATTCCTAAACTAAGATATTTAAAGATAATAAAAGATTTAATTATCTAGTCAATTAAATACCAACAGAGTTTAATTAGTCTTAATCTGCCTTAAGGCTAAAGGATAATTAATGAAAAACCATAACCCAAATATCTAAGCGATAATTATGAACTTAAAGTTTATATATGGTCTCCATCGGTTGGACTGCCAAATTTTGTGAAGCTAGTTTCTAATATTATCGCCACCCATTTTGTGGGACAATAATCCTACGAAACAGTAAGTTCATAAGGGCGCACTTCTCACACAATAAATAGAATGAACTAGAAAGTGGTTCCTAATATTATCGCCACTCACTCTGTGGGGACAATAATCCTAAGGAACTACGAGTTTCAGGGTTCAATCAGAATTTATGAGATAGCTTGATTTTGTTATCAGCACATGAACATTGTCATGGGAGTGTGTTGTGGAAATAAAATTCTGTAATGCTAAATCTGATAGTCGTGCTTAGGCAACATTAGGCGGCCATGCCATTTTGTGGTCTCTGGACTATTCGTCAGTGTTGTGACCAGTAAAATTGCCAAAATTTTAATGCGTATTAACCTCCTTTGGAGGGTACAAATTTTAATTTTGCTGTTGTAAGATTTTGAAAAGTTTTATGGTTAATCTACTCAATTTCCTTACATAAGTTTATGACAAATAGTAAATTTTTATGTTTGCAGTGCAATATAATCCGTCAAGATGTCTTTTAATCCTCTTTCTACAATACTCAAAGAAAACAAACTCGAGGGCCAAAATTACATAGAATGGAAAAAAAATTTGGATATCTTCTCACAGCAGAAGAGTACAAGTTTGTTCTCACTACTCCACAGCCTCCAGTTCTCGCGGCTAATGCAGCGGTGGGAGTTCAGAATGCGCATAAATGGTGGCATAAGGCGAATGAGATGGCTAAGTGCTACATGTTGGCATCTATGTCTTCAGTACTCAAGCATCAGCATTCTGCCATGGCGACTGCCGCCGAGATTATGCAAAATCTTGCAAATCTTTTTGGTACTCAGAATCGAACGGCTAAGTCTCAAGCTTTTCGGAGTATCATGACGAAGACTATGAAGGAAGGCACATCTGTGATGAGCCACCTCACCCAGATTGATGTTTTGGGAGGGATGATTGATCCCGAGTCCCTGATTACTATAATCCTTCAGAGTCTTCCCCCTAGCTTCCAGCAGTTCAAGCTCAACTTTGAGATGAACAAGCGGGATTACACTTTGGCTGAGCTGCTGACTGAGCTTCAGTCGGCGGAGGACCTCATGGTTCAGGCTAAGGTAGCTATGCTGAGTTTGGCACCTAATTCCTCTGGCTCTAAGCCTCGCGCAGGAAAGAAAAAGGTACCGAACCCAGTTGCAGCTAAGAATGCTAAGGGAAAGAAGAAGAAGAAGAAGAAGGCCGAAAAAAAGCCTACTGGAAAATTCTTCAAGTGTGGAGAGAAAGGTCATTGGAAGCCAGACTGTCCTAAAAAGGGCAAGGGTACAGGTATGCACCATGCTCTTGTAGTCGAGTCGTGTTTGGCTTCGACATCTACTCATACGTGGGTTATTGTACTGGAGCAACTGATTATATATGTTTTGATCCTGACTTAATGCATGTGACAAGATGGTTACATGATCGTGAGATCGAAGTCCAGCTGGGCGACGCTACTAAAGGGGCGGTCGTTGCAGTGGGAGACGTTTATTTACGTTTTAGTAGTGATAGATTTTTTAATTTGAAGAATGTTTTGTTGATACCTTCTTTTAGAAGAAATTTAATTTCAGTTTCTAAATTGTCTTTTGATGGATATTCGATTTCTTTTAATGACAATTGCGTTATTAAGAAAGATGGTTCTTATATATGTCGTGGTATCATGGAAAACAATCTGTACACAATCACTTCTACACAGTTTAATCGACGTAAATCAGAACTCAATGCTACATCGAAAGTTTCAAAGAAAATAAAAGAACCTTCAATTTCAATGAACGAAACGTACTTATGGCACCTTAGACTTGGTCATGCCAACGAAAGAAGGATTCATGCTATGGTTGATCAAGATCTTATTAAAGGTCTTGAGAATGAGTCGTTTTCAAAATGTGAATCCTGTTTAGAAGGCAAGATGACTAAGAGACCTTTTAGGTCAAAGGGTAATAGGGCCAAGGAAGTACTTGAGCTCGTTCATACTGATGTGTGTGGACCAATGTCAACCAAGGCAAGGGGCGGTTTTCGATACTTCATCACCTTCATTGATGACTTCTCGAAAATTGGATACGTCTATTTGATGCGCTACAAGTCTGAAACTTTTGACAAGTTCAAGGAGTTTAAGGCTAAAGTAGAGACGCGTCATGGCAAGAGTATCAAATGCTTGTGATCTGATCACGGAGGCGAGTACCTAAGTGCCGAGTTTTTGGACTACTTATCAGCGTCGGGAATTCAATCCCAACTGACTGCGCCGGACGCACCCCAGTAGAATGGCGTAACTGAAAGAAGGAATAAGACCTTGTCAAACATGGTCTGATTGATGATGAGTTATGCACGGTTACCAGTTTCATTTTGGGGGCATGCCTTGCTGTCAACAAGCCATATATTAGACAATTTACCTTCTAAATTAGTTCTTACTACCCCATATGAGTTGTGGACTGGGCGTAAGCCCAATCTGGAACATCTCAGAGTGTGGGGGTGTCCGGCTCATGTATTGGAAAAGGATCCAACTAAGCTGGAATCTAGGACGGAGGTATGTGTGTTTATAGGTTACCCTAGAGGATCGAAAGCTTATGAATTCTATAGTATCCGTGATAAAAAAAAAGTCATTGTGAGCACACATGTCACATTCTTAGAGAAGACTTTGTAATGAATCACAAGTCCAGCAGCGAGGCAGCTCTTGAAGAGCTAACTTCAGTCACAAGTTCCATTAATGAAGAACAAGTACCTAGTGTAACAACAATTCCAGAAATTTCAACTACTACTCCAAATATTGTAGTGCCGCGTCGCAGTGGGAGGGTCTCTCATGAGCCCGAAAGATACATTGGTTTGGGAGAGTGCATGGATCACTCCTCGGACAGCAATGTACTTGATCCCTGGAATCTTGCAAAGGCGCAGACAGATGTCGATCATTGCGAATGGGTGAAAGCAGTGGATTCGGAACTACAATCAATGGTAGACAAAGACGTCTATGATTTGTCTATCCTACCCGAAGGCTGTACTGCCATTGGGAGCAAGTGGATATAGAAAACGTAAACGTGGACCCGATGGACGAATTAAAGTCTTTAAGGCAAGACTAGTGGCTAAGGGGTATACCCAAAGGGAAGGCATTGATTACGATGAGACCTTCTCCCCAGTAGCCATGCTCAAATCGATCTGTATCCTTTTGCCTATAGCAGCCTACATGGATTGGGAATTATGGCAGATGGACGTTAAGACTGCGTTTTTAAACGGGAGTCTTGAGGAGACCATCTACATGGAACAACCCAAAGGCTATGTGGTAAAGGGCAAGGAACACATGGTTTGGAAGCTTAAGAAGGCCATTTATGGCATCAAGCAAGCATCTAGGTCATGGAACCAGTGTTTTGATCAAACTGTTCAAAAGTTTGGATTCGAAAAATACCCTAATGAAAGCTGCGTGTACAAGAAGGTTGAAAAATAAAATGTTGTGTTCTTAGTTTTATATATAGATGACATTCTTCTAATTGGAAACAATAAAAAGATGTTGTCATTAGTACGAACTTGGTTGTCCAGCCAGTTCGAGATGAAAGATATGGGTGATGCGGGACACATTCTTGGTATCAAGGTTCTTCGCAACCGTGCAAAGAGAACATTGTGCTTATTCCAAGAATCTTACATCGATACAGTACTTAGACGCTTTAGCATGCAAGATGCCAAGAAAGGTTTCTTACCTTTTAGACACGACATCCATTTATCTCAAGAGATGTGTCCAAACACAACATCTGAGATAGCAGAGATGAGAAGGATACCATATGCCTCGGTTGTTGGTAGTCTCTGTTGGGGTTTGTATACTAAAAGATGCTTCGAGCGTACATGCCTTTGTACAGTCAGCTTGTGCATGTATACGAGAAACGCCACGTCCACTTGTTTACCTAATTATGAGAATAAATAATATAATATAATGGTTTATTATTGAAATATGATAAACAAGTCTAAGGCTTTTTACTAAGAAGGTCAAGTAGGGAAATTCGATGAATCTCCTCATGAGTTTTCCAGTAGGGGACTTGGCCAGATCTAGTAAGAAGAAAAACGTATTCACAACCTAGATAGGCTTTGGCTACCTATTGGTACGGTTGCGGTGTTTGTGATAATTCTCTCTTACCTAAGAAGAGATTAGTAACACCGGTGTGGTAAAGCACTGAAAGGATCTAATCCGAAATGTATTCTTTATTGCTATCTACTGAAAGAATATATTTCAGAAAGTTTAGTATTTTCTAGTCTGTGATATTAATATCAATATTGTTTATTCAATCAAACGCCACTTTGACTTATCAATATGTGAGAGTTTGTACGTAACTCAAGTTCATGATATCTTGGGTGGTAGTAATTGAATAACATGAAGGTATTGGAATATTATTTCATAGAATTCGCGTGCCCAGTGTGGTATGATTAAATCCCTACAAGGGTGATCCCCAATGAGTTGTTTGAAAGAGGAATTTATTATTCAGAAATCTGCGCAGTTGGAATTTATTCCACGAATAATAAATAAAGTTTCAAACTAGAAAAACTCTTTGGAGAATTAATTTAATTCTGGTCACATAGCAGACAAAAGAATTAAATTGACGGATCAAGATAATCTTAAACGCGGGAAATATTATAAAATAAAATGGACCCAAGTTATTTGTAATTTGGTGATTTAAGTGGGAGTGCAATATTATTCTTTAGTGGAACAAAATAATATTCCATTGATAATATATTAAATCAAAGGTCATTTGATTTAATTAGTAATTTATCTAATGGGTGAGCCCAACACTTAAGTCATTCCATGGATCCCCATCCTAGCCCAACAAGTCCATGCTTATAAATAGTGTAGAGATGGGAAACCCTAGTAAGCACTCCACACATCACAAACCCTAACCGTAGCCGCCATAACCGGCGCTCTCTCTCTCCCCTCTGGCCTCGGTTTTCGTGCCTTTGCACGAGGGAGATAAGGGTTTTGGTTTTTGTTCTTGTTCTATCCTAATTCATAGGATTAGATCAAGACAATTTCGTGTTTGTGTTGGTTTTCCCTAAATCTCATATCACTTTTATTTGGTTCTTCGAGATCCGCCCACATGGATGGAGAATCAAGGACAAGGGAATAGGTTGGAAGATTCACGGTCGATAAACCAAGGATCTCCGGGTGGTGCAGCTAGCAATTTCGATCCTATGATGGATCAAGATGAGGTAATAATCGAATCTACATCGAATATGCATGATTATGTGTTAATTTGATGTTATATCTATAGATCTATGAATATTGCATTAAATTGGAGTCGAATGCATAATCACCTAAATAGATCCGGTCAAGGACATGTTTGGTTTCCGTGTCTTCCGCTGCGGTAGTCCCAACAACTGGTATCAGAGCCAATTTTTGGGCTCTGATTATGTATTTGATTAATTGAATTTTTCGAAAATTATAGTGTGGAAACTTGGGATTTTCGAAAATAATGCAATATGTGTTGGATCTATGTTTTTCTTGATTTTAATTTTGGATCTATGATATGATGTTCTACATCGATGAAAGAATATTATGAATCTTGAATTTCATTCAAGTTTTTCACAAAAATATTCTAGATCTATGATGAACATCATTAGATCTATTTATTCTAAGTAATATGTACTAGATTATATGTTTGTTGATTACATATATGTATGTGTTTAAGTGAATATATGTTTTTGAATCAAGAAATAAAGTGGTCCATGATTGAATACTTGGATCGATGAAAGAATATTATGAATCTTGGATTTTATTCAAGTTTTTCATAAGAATATTCTAGATCTAAACAAGTATTCATTAGATCTATAATTTTATGTTCTTAATATACAAGAATAATTTAAATTGCTAAAATGCTAGATGTTTAAATGTGCATATTTGTGTGAACATAAAAGATTGTTACAAATTGAGAAACGAATAATTAAGATTTAAGATCGCGGTCAAGCGAAGCGACCGCGATGAATCAAGTTAATTAATTGAAAACGAATAAAATGACCACAAGGGTTAAACCCTAGTTGTGTTCGAACACCGGGCTGTGGATCTTGCTTATTCGGGGATCGTCGATCCAGATCCAGCTGAGCGAGGCAGCGGCGGTGGCCAAGAGGCGGCGGCTTCGGCTGGTCGGAGGTGTCAGCGGGCAGCAGCTCCGGCAGCGACTGCATCGTCTTCGGACAGCAGCGCCGGGCAGCGGCTGCGGCGATCAGCTCCAGAATGCAGCAGCAGCAGGGCGTCTTCTTTGGGCGACGGCGGGCAGCAGCTGCGTCGTCGACGAACAGCAACAACTCCGGTCATGGACAGCGGCGATCAGCTCCAGATCTTGGAAGCTGCGACGTCGTCTTCTATCTGCACCACGACGGACAGCCGTGCTTGTCGCCGGCTTGAGGCAGCGACAACAGCCCCGTTGGACGGCGGTAGCCTTGACTTCGGTTGGGGCAGCAACCGCAGTGTTCCAGGCAACGGAGGGCAGCGGCTACTGCAGTGGCAGTGGCGGCGGCGGTCAGAGGCAGCGCCGCTGCAGTGGGAGCAGCGGCGGCAGTCGCGAGAGGTGGCAGAGGTCGGGCGCGGCAGCAGCGGCTGCTGCGAGGCCCGTGGCGGCCCAAACCCTAATTAGGTTTTTGGGTTGCATCGTTGTCTCGTCTTTGTTTTTCGTTTTCATGTTTTCGTTTCTTAACACGCAAACTATTTATAATTGTGGTTTAAAATCCTAAACCTAGAATAATTAAAATATATTGTAGGAATTAGAATGATTTAGCAATTAAGTCAAGATTCTAATTTAAAAGAGAATAATTGCCTTCTTTAAAATTGCCGATTGAATAATTAGTCAAATAATTGATTTAATTTGTTAATTAGTTGATTTTGGTGGATTATTTCCATCTAGATAATATCATGATAATTAACATAAGGAAATTCAATATTTATTTGATCTAATTTTTGGCTTTTCCTTAATTGGATGGAATTTTAAAGAATATTCTCTTAATATGCTTTCATGTTTTAATTTTAAGGTTTAATTGAAATAGTCTTTATTTTAATTGGTGTGTTATGGAATTATTTCCTAGATATATACCTAAGGAAAAGACATGAGTTTTTCAATTGTTTTTAAACCTTTAAAATTTTTGAAAATTACATGTATAATAATTGGATGGATTTTAATTGGAATCCTATTCCTAGTTTGAATTTTGTCTTTAATATGATGTAGGTGAATTTTATTTCATCTAGATAACATCGGCTTAATTAAAGAAGTGAAAAATTCATTTGGCATTAACATGCTACTAAAATCCTAAATTATTAAAGTATTAAATGATTAATTATATTTTAATTGGAATTCAATTCCTAGTTTAATTTGAATTTTATCTTTAATTTTGATGAAGGTGAATTTGTTTCATCTAGATAACATCAAATGAGATTTAAAGGTATGAAAATTCATAGAGCATTAATTTTGCTATTAAAATCCTTAATTATTTATTAAGTTGAATTTTGTCTTTAATTTTGATGAAGGTGAATTTTATTTCATCTAGAAAACATCATTTTGAATTAAAGATGTAATAAGATTCTTCTTGTCATGTGATTTTATTTGAAAGCTATGAGAATTTTGATTCTCGAATTTAATTGGTGTATTTTAAATGGATTTTGTCTTGATTGGATAAATGCGGATTTATATATCCAAGTGGGCATTTTAAATTAAGACTTAGCTAATCTTTTATGATATACACCTAGACATTAATTTTAGGATAAGGATGGATTAATTCTATTTAAGTAAATCCTAATAGTATTAAAAGGTAATTCTAATGATCAAGATACGTTATTTTAACTAATAATGTATGATTGTTTAAGATTGGACTTAATGTCTAGATAATCTTGTTTATGTGAAGATAGAATTTTAATTCTATCTATTTATTTTAGATGCTTAATTAAATGATCAAGTTTCGTCATTATGTTTATGTGAACCTTTTGTAAATGTGTTTACATGTTTTATTGATGAATGATGGATATTTAATTTGAGTTATGATTTTATTTGTTAAAATCTAGTTTAACCCGTGCATCGCCTATGTACTTATTGCCTTGCATGCATAGCTAGTACATGTTTAATTATTCTTTGAATGTGGATACCTGCCTTATCTGCTTAAGTGATAATTAAACTATTAAAACCACCAACAAGAAAATATGAAGCGATAATTACAACACGTTTGTATATGGCCTCCATAAAATTGGTCTTAGTGCGAAGTAGTGACCGGCCTGTCATTATGGGAGGAACATTACCAGTTCGTAAGTTTGGACTTCTCTAGATAAAGGTTATTAAAATCGTAAAATTAGTTTTTCAGTAATATCGCGACTGGTCTTTACCGGAGCAATATTGCTGCGAAATTATAAGGATTGTATTTTAATAATGCTTAGAGGGAGCTATAGGAGGAGGTGCTTGTCCGGTTCGACCTTTCTTTAGAGGAGTTCACGCACAAGTAAAGAATCCTTAGTGCTTAATTTTATGGTTATACGCTTTAGCATTGTTAGTCAGCCATGCCATTCTTATGGTCTCTGGACTATCTGTCGACATTGTGGCCAGTAAAAATAATGAATTTCTTGCATGAATATGACACGGCTTCCTAGTAGAAGAACGTTTGTGCTTGATTTTTGTGGATGTAAAATTGATGAATTGTTTTGTGGTTATTTGCAATTCCTTGAAATTTTACATGTTTATATTATTGGTATTTGTTCTCAACTTGAACGAAAGATGATTGATACTTGGGATATTTATTATGCAATACTTAGTTCAAGGAAGCGTGACTCTGAATTGTTTAAGGAATGGAAAGTAAGCTTGATGTTGATCGTTTGATCAATGACTTGAGGTTGATTCTCAGCAAGAATCGTCCGCCCACATACCATCTACAAGGAGAGGACAAGGAGTTTCGTGATCAATGGCATACCGCGGAATGTCATCTCAAGGGCTTCCTTTTAGCCGGTGTTGGCAATGCCCTTGAGAGGTTTGACAAACCCAAAAGGCCGTTGGTCAACAAGCCCAAATGGTTTGAAGAAAAGTCCTCTAAAGCGCTGTGGAGCATTTAAGGAGTGAGGCATTGGAAGAGGGCCATGATGTGGGCAAATACGTCCTAGTCATGCATGGCTATTTCTATGAACTTCTATTATCGGGGGGGAAAGTTGACCCAGAAACCTAGAAGATAATGATCCTTGATGGGTTTCCAGATATCTTTAATGAAGTCAGAGATGAAATTTTGTTTAGTGACAAAACGTTTTCAATTCTGGAACTTTATAATAAGCTTGTGAATGCTCAAACTGAGATGAGAAGAAGGGGTGGACTTTTGAGATGACCATGTTCAAGTCAGAAGAGTTTATTTTTGCTTTATTTACATTGTTGAATTTCAAGAGTTTTTTGATATTGTTTGGTTTTTGATATTTACAGCGAGACTTGTCTTTGTGCTGTCTACTGAAAGGCGAGGTCTTGATAAATATTTGTTTCTTAATCAATTTAGGTTAGCATTGAGCATACGGTATTGATTATGCATTACTTTGACTTATCAAATGGTGCGGGTTTTTCGCAACCCAATAATCCTGATATATTGGGTAGTGGTGATTAATATCTAGCAGTGCTAGGATTGCTATTATATTGAATCGTGCGCGAGGTGAGTCTCGTTTGATAATGTCCTCAAGAGGAGCGTGAAACAAGGTTATATTATTCGGAACCTAGCTAGTTGGAGTTTGATCACTCTATGAATAATAAATAAGCGTTTCATGTTAAGTCCACTCTTGGAATTAATAAGAAATTAATTAATTAAGTCCATAGCAGACATTAATTAATGGATATTTTTATCTTAAGCGCGGGAAATGAAAGTTAAAATGGAAACCCGGATTACTTATAATTTCGGATTTGGATGGGGAGAGTTCAATATTGCTTCTGTAGTGGCTGCTCGTAATATTCCAATTAAAGTTTATATTAAATTGTGGGTTCAATTTAATTAGTAAAAAGTAAATTGGATAATCCCATATCCAAAACCTTCCATAGATCCCTGTCTAGGCCCAAAATGAACTTAATATAAATAGGAGAATAAAGGAGACATAAATAATAATTATTATTACTCAAAATCTTCGTCCCCCTCTCTCTGTAGGGATCGAAATTTTCTCCTCTTAGGAGTAGGATTTCTTCTGTCTTCTTTATTTAAGTCCTAGTATTCCGGTGAGATCAGCCCACATTGATATTGGAGTACAGTTCGGGAACCAGAGAGAAGATCCGTGGTCTAGTATCCAAAGCGTCACGTGGAGAAGTCAATATTACTTATGTAGTGGCTGCTCGTAATATTCCAATTAAAGCTTATATTAAATTGTGGGTTCAATTTAATTAGTAAAAAGTAAATTAGATGAGCTCATATCCAAAACCTTTCATAGATCCTTGTCTGGGCCCAAAAGGAACTTAATATAAATATGAGAATAAAGGAGACAGAAATAATATTTATTATTACTCAAAATTTTCGTCCCCCTCTCTTTGTAGGGATCGAAAATTTCTCCTCTTAGGAGTAGGATTTCTTCTGTCTTCTTTATTTAAGTCCTAGTATTCCGGTGAGATCAGCCCACACTGATATTGGAGTACAGTTCGGGAACCAAAGAGAAGATCCGTGGTCTAGTATTCAAAGCGTCACGTGGAGAAGTCGCTAGCCATCATCAATTCTTTGGAGAATTAATTAGGTATTATTTCTGCTCCGTAGAAAAGCATGTTTTAGGTTTTTATATACTTAAAGCATGATCAATTCAAGTTATGAGCATAATACATGTGAGAATTACGCAAATAGATTTTGTCTAAATAATCTGCTAAATAGATCTGATTATTATGTGATTTATTTGTTCGATTAATTATTAAATCATGTCATTCGAACGCGCTTCCACTGCCAGTTCCTTCAAGGTGGTGACTAGTGTTTAAAGTCCATCAAAAATTGATGGACTATTTTTGCCCATTTTTCCAAACCCAACGGTGAATAAAACCGGGTCATAAGTAATAACCCAGATTTTTAGGAAAGCAGCAGAAAGTTATCAAACGATGGATTATGGTGGAACCCTCACACCTTAACCTGGGTTTATGAAGCAATAAAACGGGTCCTAAAAGAAAAGAAAAGGTGAACATGAGTCACCATGCAGCTCAACGTAGGCTAACTTGGAACATAAGAAAATGGTATACATAAACTCGAATTCAAAGTCCAGGAAAGTAATCCTTTGGACTTGTCTAAGACAATTATCTTTGAAGAGGCCTAATAATCTTCAAAGATATCTTGTTTACTTGAAATCTTTTGACCATCTATAGTTCTTCCATACAAAGAACACAAAGATCATCTTCAATTTTAGAAATGTTGAACAATACAATCGTTCTCTTATATTAAATCATCGACCACACCTAGTTGCACTCTTAGAGAGGCAAGATTTCTCCATTCCAGTAGACCATGCTGGAAGGATGAGTTCTAGCTAGAACTCATCCTTCAAGCATGGTCGACTAGAACACGCCAATCATGTTTTTCCTCCAAGAAACAAGGTTCACGATTAAAAGGTCCTAAGTATTTCCTTTTTCTCAAGTAAAAAATTTCATCTTCCATTGAAATTTCCATCTCTCCATACACCACTTTCCGATCCACCCTATTTCCAATACAGTCGCTCATTTGAGTAGACAACATATATGATCTTGGGAAGCTTTGAAGGCTTGAAGGAAAATATTTAAAAAATAACACTCTTAACATCAAAGATGTTGTTTAGGATTTTGTAGAAGTCGTCGATTTTAAAATTTAATAATTGAAGTCGTAGTGCCAGTTTTAAATAAATACTCCATATCTTAACAAACACATTATTAAACCAAACTTTAGGAATATAATGATAGCCATGTATCCATGCATTATTCCAATTAATAATCTAATGTAAACTAATCAAAATTAATTAATGTAAATGGTGACCAACGAAATACTAGAGAGCTAATTAAGTAAAAAAACATCAATAATTGGACTTGAACAATAATACTAGTGGTAGGTACTAGGTAGCAGTAGATAAATAGAAGATTCTACATAATTTTTACATTCTCCATATATATGTCTCTTTGTGAATTCATTCACAAGAAACTTGAAGTTTGCAAAATTTATCCGGTTTTTAAACGATGTGGCTTTTGATTTCAAATTTATATATCCAATTTCACAAGCATTTTCCACACTAACACACGTGAAGTAACAACAAGAAGAAACTTTCAAACAAACTTTTTCAAAATTTTGACAAATCAATCATGGAACCCACGATTTTTTTTATATTTTGTAAAATTTCAGGCACGTTTCAATTAAAGATTAACATCACTCAGAAATATCTACAACATACGTGAAAAAAACCAACCAACCACAAAATATATGGTACAATTCCTAAATTTAACTTTTACAGAAAAAGTCCAGCCTAAATAAATTTTAAATATTTTAAAAAACAAACATTGCACCAGCCGGGAATCGAACCCGGGTCTGTACCGTGGCAGGGTACTATTCTACCACTAGACCACTGGTGCCAGATGCCAATTTTAATTATTTATTTATTAATATAGGTATATGGTTCAATCAAATGGAGTAGTATTGTTCTTGTCAATTCGTCATTAGAGTAGAAGATTCTGTTAAGCCAATTTTGATGACTTTAAAAAAATTGAATGATGAAAACTTTATTCACAACGACTGAAAAGTCGTATTCAAATTACAAATAGGTGAAAGGTAAAAAATACACACTTTCTTTTACTTCATAACAGATTCACATATCTGTTTGAAAAGATTTTGTAACTTTTCTACAAACACGAAGAGAATAAGGATGATGCTTTAAAGAATAGAACCATAAATCAATCAATGATATACACCGAAATAAATACAACAAATGTGATCCAATTCCACCCAGTATACCTATATCTATATTGCCACGAAATTATCTACAACTAGGAGTATATCTTCATTTTTTAATCAAAATGAAAAAACAAAACTCATCTACCCTCTACAACAGTAATATCACTCCAAGAGAGTGATGTGGTAGAAGACATCCCTCGTCTAATCTCATCCATACTTGGATGCATACCAAAACCATTTCTCAAATGCATAGCCAAAACCTCTCCACTTCTCATCTTCTCCAATAGATAAGCACCCATATCCTCTCCTTCACCTTCAACCTCATTCCTCCCTTCAAACATCTTCACCACCTGCCTCATTGTAGGCCTTGCCTTGCTATCAGGATGAGCACACAACAATCCCAGCTGCACCACCCTCTCAGCCTCCTCCGCGTCCGCCTCTCCCCTCAATCGTGCATCCACTACGTTCCCCAGCTCACCCCTTCTAAACATTTCCCAAACCCATTCCACCAAGGCCGGCTTCCCTTCCTCGATAGGCCTCCTTCCACACATCACTTCCAAGACCAACACTCCGTATCCGAACACATCTGTTTGCGTTGATGCCCTCCCGCTCCTCACAACCTCCGGCGCTAGGTACCCTATCGTCCCCACCACTCGCGTGGTCCCTGCAGCCTTGTCGTGGTCGTGCATCCTGGCCAGCCCGAAGTCACCTAACCTCGCATTCATGTCCCTGTCAAGCAGCACGTTGCTCGCCTTGATGTCCCTATGCAGCACCTTCGACTCCCATCCCTCGTGCAGGTATAAGATCCCCGAGGCCACTTGCCTCAGGACTCGGACTCTGCTTTCAAAACCTAGCATCTTGCTATCATCACACTCAAACACCCTTTGATCAAGACTCCCATTTTCCATGAAATCATACACCAAGATTAGGCTGCCCTTCTCCTTCTTGCACCACCCTCTCAACCCCACCAAATTCCGGTGCTTCACTCTCCCAAGGCTCGATATCTCAGCCAAGAACGCCCTCATTCCATCCGCATTTTCATGGGAGATTCGCTTCACAGCAACCTCCAATCCCCCATTCAAAACCCCTCTATAAACCTTGCCATTCCCACCAATTCCAATCACATTTTCCTCAGCAAATCCTTTAGTTGCAGAGTCAATTTCTTGATAAGAAAGCCTATGAGGCCAGTACTCCATTTCCCAATCCTCCATTTCCTCCCTCTCTCTTCTCTCTCTCCTACTCTTTCTAACAAACAAGAACACAGATGCACAACACACAACACCAACAACCAAAACCCCTGACGTTAAACCCGCAACAAAGCCTCTAGTTCTATAAAATGGCGTCCCCGGAAGCTCAAACGACGGCAATCCTGCAGTAATCAGCCCATCACTCAGTGTGAAATTCGTATTGCTGTAACTCCAAGCTAGAATTTTGTGGCTCTGAGTCATGTTCCCCGTCGAAGCAGTGAATCCCACATACATTTCATCCTCTAACACATCAGAAAGGTCAATAGACACATTCAACAATGGCCGCGGAGGCCTCTTCACGCCCACAGGCGCCATCGTAACATTCAATACTCCGTCAGAATAATCAATCCAAACTTGATACGTTCTCCCATTATTGAGATCCAACTGTTGGAAGAAACCCCCCACAGACCAATACCCCGCTTCACTCGAATTGATCGACGTGAGCGAATTCACATCAATCCCAACGTGATTGTCGTTGATATCGTCGAATTCATGGTTCCTAAAAACATCAAATTCAACTCCAAACACATGATTGTTAGGGTCCCCGTTGTTGGAGAAATTCAAAAACCCTAGATTCTGCGACGCGGCGGCCTCGACACCTTGGTGAATTTCGGCGTTCGGCGCGAAGAGGAAGACCATGCCGTGACCGGCGAGGCGGCCGGGGAAGGGCGCCATGGCGAAGATGAAGGAGGTGGAGAATGGGAGGAGGAGCGATGTGTGGGCATGTTTGGTTGGGATTTTGGAGGGGAGGAGGGCGCGGCCGATCTCGAATCCGGCGTCGCCGGTGAGGGAGAGGATGCCGGAGTCGAGAGTGGCGTTGCCGTAGCAGGAGAGGGAGGAGGAATCGAAGGCGTTGAAGAGGAAATCGAGGGCGGAAGTGAAGTGGGCGGCGAAGATTGTAGCTATGGTGAATTGGAGAAGTTGGAAGCTGAGGTGTTTGCGTTTTTTCATTGCAGATTTTTAGAGAGATCCCAAAATTTTAGCACCTCATTTCTCACAACGTAACTCTTTATAAAGATAACGTAGACATGGAAAGCACTGGAAAAGTAATCGTGGTGTAAATTGGACCCGCGGATTACTTTTCTCGAATTTGACTTTTATTCTATTGTAGATTTGTAGGTTGTAGCAAAAAATCATTCCACAGAATTTCACTTTTATTCTATCATTATCATATAGCAGTACTAGTTATATTTATATCAATTTCAATTTCCCGGCACTAATACACGTGTAAATATTTGGTGATAAAAGTAGTTTCAGATTAATTCGATACCAAAAATAAAAATTTAATGATTTAAAACATATTACTTCATGGTATGATTATATGATAGGTCCAATCAATTAATATTATAATTTTTTCATTTTTATTTTTCTTATTTTCTGCAATTATAATTTATTGAAGACATCACATTCACATATGACGTCATATGTGAATTTATTTCAAGGTTTTGAATAATTAGAATCTTCGAATACAGCTACACAATTAATCACGAAATATAATTAAATTAAGTTGTATGTATACAGTATGTTGGTACACTTAATTATGAATTTATGATTTACCTTTTGATATGAGTAACCTTTTACACCATACTAAATAGACAAGCTCATAATTAATCATTTGTGGATTCTGAAACACAATATAATTTCCTATAATAGTACATAAATATCGATTTACTTTTTTTAGACATCAATAGAAAAGATAAGTGAGATATTGATCTACTTTTCATCCAATATTAAGTGATTCATACTTTTTTAAACGTCCCAAAATAAGTGAGTTAGTACTTTAAAAACAATTAGCACTTTTAATTTCTGTTACGACCTTTTTCTTGCTTTATTTTTTATTTGCTTAATTAACAAAATACCATTTTCTTTGTACCGAAAAAAATGTTGAAACTCTCATTTCTCATCTCACACTGAGTAGTAAGCATATTTCTTCTATTTATGAGTGGTAACCCTCATCTTATTAGACATTTTAGGGAAATGAGTAACTCATTTTTATATAATATTAGAGCATACTCAATTCGATAAATAGATTTTTCATATTTTATATTAGTCTGATGTGTGTTCCAGCCACACGCTCGAGAGCATGTTGAATCCCTTTTTTCATCTTAACGTTGATCCTATATTTGTAGATACAGCCTCTCCTTATGAGATTTTAAAAAAATTTGTGACTCATTTCTATAAAAAAATGTCAAATTAAGAGACAAAGGGGAGTACACTATTTATTTGCAGTTGATTGACAGTTATTGCATAAATATGACGTGATCAATCATGTCGACGACATGGAATTACATGGAATTAGACATGTTACTTGATACCTAAAAGTTTGAGGATCATGATTTTATTAATTCGAGTCAAAGATATACAATCAAATTGGATTAATTTATTCAATAGTTGAATTCTGTCAAAAATAAACGTATCGACCTCTCACGACCATCCAAAATAAGAAAGATTGCCAAATCTTTAAAAATTTTAAAGAAAAAATCCTACTTTAGCTGTCTGTGTACAGTTTCTCAATTGCCTATCGTCAAACCGAATATAAATATTCCTTCCGTCTTATTATGAGTGGAACACTTCTAAAGTTGTAATTCGACATAATATTTTATTTGATATTATTTTATGAGTAGAGTAGAGACTATAAAAGAGTAAGAAAAAAGAAAAAAATAGGAGTAGTGTTTATGTATTTAGAAATCTGTCATTTAGAGTGGACATCATATAAAAAATTATACTATCACTTAGAATGAAACATAGTAAGTATAAGTTAAATTCTTCAATATGGATAGTACTATATAATTATACTTCCGATATTTGAGACCATCTCCAGTCATATATTAAATCTCAGTTTTAGAGTAGAAACTTCTTTAATCACAAACTCAAACCTATTTTTATGCAAAATATCATCAAATATGGAGCCATTGCAAAAAAATTGTTAGACATATAATAAAAGAAAATGATGTTAAATTTGAATTTTGTGTATATAGTTGGAGTAAAAAATATTTTTTTGTGTGACGTGAATTTGGGGTAAATAGTTCGAGATACCCTAAGACCATCTCCAACCATACACTAAACTCAAATCCATTTTTACATTTTATAGCATAACAACAACAAATATGACATATTGCAAAAAATTATGAAATATTGCAATTAACCAGTTATTATTTAATTAATGTGAACTAAAACACAAGTAATAATTTACAATAACAAAATGAAAAACGTAATCTAATAATCTCGTAAATAATAACCAGTTCCTCTTCCTCCAATATTGTTGAAGTACGAAGAATATGTTATAGTTGCATTGTCATTTGTTTGTTCTTGTTGGTAAGCTCTTTTCTGTAAAATGGTCTATTACTGTGCAAACAATTCAAGAACTTCTTATCCTAAAGACAATAAATTTACAGTGAAACAAGAGGCCTGTAGAAAAAATATGGAACGCCCATTTGGTGTTTTCCAATCACGTTTCGCAATTGTAGCAGGATCAGTGCGTTACTGAATAAAGTGGTATTGTGTGACATAAGGATTAAATGATAGTTGCAGATGAGCGTTAATTCTCCGATTGCCGTTGCTAGACAAGCGCCACAACTAGAAGTTGAGATGACGACCAATGAAGATGCTCGATTTGAAGAGCACTTGACTCGATATGACGAAATAAGAAATAAATACTACTACTATGTTAGTTTGGAACTTTGAAATGCCCTAATTGATCATTCGTGGGAACAATAAACAAATTTTGAATTGTAATTTTATACATGCATTGTGATATGTTTTTTTTTTTTTTGTAATGGTTATATTTTTCAGTGTTTTTTAATTTATGTTTCAATTTTATTATAGCATGTTTAGTGCATTTTAATGTATGTAGTATTTATTACATAAATATATTAACAAAATATTTATTTAATTATTTAATTTATACTATAAATTATTAATTGTGAGATTAGTGTGTAATATAAACAAATATGTGTTTATAATTGAAAAAGGTATAAAAACTTTCCATAATTTTTTTGACCTTTATATCCTTTATTGAAGTTTTTGAGTATATAGCAAAATTTATTTTTTCAATGCATATAAAAATTGAAGTGTTCACATACTTATATTTTTATTTTCTTGTTTTAAAGTTTTCTTTTTTAACATGCCGTAAAAGATATAAAAATTTAAAATAATTAATTATTATGCTAACAAAGCTTAAATTATGACCATATTTTATTACTTGTGTAAATTTTTGGTGAAATTCAAAGATAAAATAACAATTTTATAGCATTACGACAATAACTTAATTTTCTTAGTATATTAGCATTGAAAAATTAGTTTCTTCCACCTTTAACATTTTATACTCAGCATGTTATTAAAATTTTCGACGCATATAGAAATTCATTTTCTATGTGTACAAAACGATTTTTTTTCGTACATTTAATATTTTATTTTCTTGCTTAATTTTTTTAGTTTTTTATCTTTTAAAAATAGTAGTAATAAATTATATTTAATTAATATACTAACAAAGTTTAAATTATGGTAAAATAAAAAGAAAGAAACTTTCTACATTTTGGATATATCATTCCTCATGGTATGATTATCCTTGTTAAAAAAAAGTAATCAAACATATCAACATATATTATCAACTTGGTACATATCAAGATTAGGAAATTTTGGCTCGTATCCATTTTGTTTGTGATTTCGTAGACATTGATTTGATTTCACACACGTACTACAATTATTCAATTAAATCAATCTGGCTTCATGAGTTGGCACATGGATAGTTTGGCGGATCAATAAAGGTTTGTATAATTGATTGTTATTAATATTATAATTATATTAATACTGATTTTTGAGCCGTCGTTTGTAGGAGTACTACTTTAGTTAGAAAACATCACAATTTTAAGATAATATTTAATTTTTGACCTGAAAATTTTCCATAATCTTCTTGGAAAAAGAAGATTTATTTACTTGATTTTTGGAATCCAAGATTAAAATATGTTTTTTAATGGAGTAGTATAAATATATGGTAATGACATTTAAAAAAAATCAAATATATAGGGAAATTAAAAGACTATATTTACGGCCATTATCATCCAAACAAATTCGGCGAGAGATTTGAGGTATGCCCAACAAACAATTGCTTTTCCAAAGATTCTCGCTCCTCAATTCCTCTCTCCTAAAATTTTTCAATTTCTTCTTGCATTGCAAACGATTTTTTATTGTTCCGCATATATCTACTGCTCGTGATGTTCAGAATCATAATTATCTCTCCAAAATTGAACGACAGACTTGAATTGAAATTTGAGATATTTCCCCAAATTTGAAATTCCTAGGTTTCGAGGATTTGACGGTTAGAGGATGGGGGCGGAGTCGCCGGTGTGGGGCACGTGGGAGGATCTTATTTTGGGGGGCGCGGTTGTGAGGCACGGAACCGGCGGTTGGAACGTCGTCGCTTCGGAGCTTCGTGCGCGCACCCTTTATCCGTATGCCTTTACTCCTCAGGTCGATACATAAGTTTAAATTAATGTCGAATTTATAATTTGTAGGAGTAATTAATTTCATTGTTTTTTTTTAAATGTTGCGAATATTATTTGGTGATAAACTAGTTTAATCACATTTATAAACCGAGGAGTTTCAGATCAGTAAAAAAATAGCAACTGTAACAAACAGAGTTTGTGCAACTTGGAACACGTATGAATTCTTTGTTAATATAGGAGTAATAAATAATCAATTGGCCTATTTAAAAGTTGGTTAAAAGTTGGTTAATCTGTGCTTCATGCATGCAAGAGTAGTAATATATCACACATGAACTACAAGATAGTAATCAGCATTTGATGAAAACATACATAAATGGCTGTTACTACTACGCAAAAGTTGAAGACTAATCAATAACCACATATTTTGATGTTGATATGGTTAAGAATTAGTTACTAAGTAGTACAATTTTTATTTGATTGACCAAATGAAGAAATATTAGTGCTTCTCTGCCTACAAATTTCTCATTTATAAAACTGTCTCGGTCGAAAGATTTGTCTAGTCGATGATGTTGTTTCTTGGCTTTTTGTTGAAAGCTTGGATTTCTTGGTTCATTCTTTGGTATTATTGCCTGTGATATGCTAATATTGATTAGTCGAGTCAAATTTTTTCGTATCTGACCTATTTTCTGTTAGTTAATGGCATGGGGCTGTATCACAAGATTAAAATAAGAGATCATGGGAAAAATGTACGAGTGAATAAACTTAGAGTTCATGTTGTCCATTTATGGATTTGTCTTGCGTTCTTCCACTAGTTTGGTTAACTGAGACCTATGAGGTGCAGATTGTGATATCTATATATGTCCAGTGAAGTTTTATAGGATTTGGGACTTAAGATTTAGGATTCAATAGCTAGAAAAATATGAGCTCCCAAGGAATATGGCTTTTAGAAAGTGAAAGATGAGGAAGGTATTTTAAACTGCACTAGAATGATGCATATTTTCATCTAGAACCATATATTCGAATTAAAAAAACAGAAAAAAGTAAGAGAAGGAATTGCAGGTTGCTACTTTAAAGGTTATGGAATGCTTACTCCAATGGAAACATGTGCCTCTGAAATAATTCTCATAAAAAAATGTATCCAAGCAATAAAAAGTAGAGATAAAGGTATTGCACAATGTTTTCTTGCAACTTTTACTTAGCAATGACAGACCTTCTAATAATTCCAGGCTTGTAAAGAAAGGTATGAAGACCTACAAAAACGTTATTCTGGATCCACGTGAGTCATATTTTCTTCCCGTTATCATGCTTAGTTTGATTTACATTCATAATCCATTTGGCTTTTACCGACTCGGATTTCTGATGTAGCATGTTAGTAACACAGTTTCATAATTCTAGCTGACCGCAGCTAATGTTTGTTCTTGTGAAATGTGAATGACTCAGGTCTTGGTTTGAAGAACTGAAAATGCAGCGTGTTGCAGAGCTCAAGCGAGAACTGGTTAAATCTGAAAACTCAATAGGGTTAGCACAGATGTATAAATGTATTTATGTGAGCATAAAATACAATTACTTACTCTTCTCTCAATACTGTTTACAAAAGTTGTCTGCATATTATTACCAATCTATGCATGTTCCTGGAGATGTTAAAGGGACGATAATGTTTGAACCTCAAGATTATGTCTTATTGAAGTTTGAACTGTTCTAATAGTCTGTGACACGTTAAAAACTAGTACGGAGTAAAAGATTAGTACTATCTGATGCTTGCTTTGGCTTATTGCGTTGTGATTGTTTTCTCTGCTCTTCCTCTTTGGCATCGTGTTTTGACTTTCCGTGTAACTTATTGTGGAGCATCTGATTTTCTTTCAATAATCTCTTAGTGTTGTTGATTTCCAGATCACTTGAGTTGAAGATCAGATCATTGGAGGGGAAGAAACAACAATTCAAACAAGGTGAATCCGGTTCATGCGAGACTGAATCACCTCCACCCGTGTTGGACTCAGAAGCCACCGAGTCAATCAGCAGGCAGACATCAAATGGTGAGAACTCCGTTGGCAGCTTCACAAAAGAAACAAGCACAATGGGAAGCTGGTTGTGCGACCATCAGCTTCAAGCTGAGGAGACCGAGACGAAGCCCAGCACATCTGCCTGCTCTGAGCTGGGAAAGGATCCAAGCATTGATGACCTCCCTGAGGTCGGTTATGAGCACGGAGTCATCGTTAGGAAGAAACGAGGGAAGAGAAAGAGAAAGGACTGCAGTCAAGTTGCCAAAGAGAAAAGTGTTGATGACAGTGATAATTTAGGTTCTTCGAATGCTGTTTCGACTGCAAACAAGGAAACATCAACTAACGAATGTAAGAGGATGAGAATCTCCGGTCCCAAGACCACCGTAAGAGAGAGCTTGATCGAGATATTCGAATCCATTGCACAGAGTGAATCAGCAGCAGTCTTCAGACATCGAATGGACAGTCAGGTAAGAAGACAAAAAACTCACTACATAGAAAAAAAAAGGTTCACCCATCGTCTTCCTCTTACCGTCTCTCTTGACATTACTGATGACAGAAACGGGCGCGATACAGACGTGTTGTCCAGCAGCACATGGACATTGGCACAATAAAAGCAAGAATCATTGGTCAGTCCATAAAAACAGCGAAGGAGCTCTTCCGGGACCTGCTGTTGCTGGCAAACAATGCGTTGGTGTTTTACTCGAGACGCACACGCGAGTACAAGGCTGCAATCACTCTGCGGCAGCTGGTCATGAAAGATTACAAGCTGCATTGCAGAGGGCATTGCAATGAAGCCACATCGGACTTCATCCCGTGCAACCCTCCGGTGAGGCCACGGACAGCTCGTCCTCGGCCTGGGCTTCCAACGTACAAGGACACGGAGGCAACATCGGATAAAGCCTTGAAACCAGTGAATGCTGCTCTTGCCACTCCGGTGGGATTGGGGAAACAGTGTAATTCCGGTAACAGTGTGTTGAAGCAATCCTTGTTGAAGGCTAAGAAAGGTTTGAAGAGACCTGCGAAATTGAAAACTGAATTAAGTGATCCACAACGTAAAAATACACCAGTGAAACAAAGGAAAAGAGTTCGGAGATGACAATGTTTTATCAATAGAAAAAAAAAGACTTGTGTAAGAGAAAATTGTACAGACTTCTTTTCTATATTATATCTGATTCATGTCTAACACATTGATTGTAGAACTGTAGATGACGGAGAGGGCAATCGATGATAGGCGAATTTGTTTACTTTAAAATACACATGTTCCATGTACAAATAAAAATGAAAGTGGGGAAATTTTTCTTTAAATAAAAGGTTTATAGAATTAAAAATTGTGCTGTTGATTGTTACACCAATTTTAATTTTGCCAGGTTGAATTCCATTCGGCAGAAATTAAATTTCATGTGCAGTTCCATACAAAGCAAAAGAAGTGCAATTCCAAATTAAGTTGGTGTGTGCATATTGCATATCTCTAAATAAAGTCATCCTTATTTTTTTGGTTTGAAATCAAAGGTCGATTTACATCTGGTATATGGTTTGGAGCGAAGATTTACTGAATATGCACCAGCGAAATTTAATGATATAAAAGAAAGATAAAAAAAGGAAAAGAAGGTGTATATTTTGCTGCAAAATTGATAAATTAAGAGATATAGCTAGAAAAAAAAATTGATTGAAGTATTATTAATGGAAAATGAGAAATGCCTCATTATAAAAAATTTTTTTATTATAAATATAAATATACATAGACAAAAGAAACTTGTACGGTTAAAACTGGCAAATTTTTTCATCGAAATTCTTAAACGGTTAAAACTGCTCAGTGCTATATCATGAGAGCACCTGGGATTTACTCATAAATTCCCACTAATAAAAAAGGGGAAAATAGTCAAACTATGGCTCTATGAAAATAGTAATAATACGAAGCAAAAGGGGTAACGCAAAATTAAAAACTCATGAGTCCATTTCTAGCTCTCTGAAAATGGAACATGAAAGAGTTTGGTTCAGATTTTCTGTTTATAGAATAAGTAGTGCGAAAGTATATAAGAGTAGCAACTTATGGGAAAATAAATAGAAGGAAAATACTACCATACTGATTCTTGGTAGTTCGAATTACGTTTTTCACCTTTCCATCTCTAGCTCTCTCCTCTACAATCTGATCAAACATTATACTACCCCATATCAAACCTTTTCCAATACTCATTCCTTATTTTGCTAACATTACCACTTTCGAAACTTCTGAATAATAGTGTCTTAATAACCAATATTAGAATCTAAAATACCCAAGTTTTAATATTAAAATTATAATCAATTAGGAATACAAAATTTTCGGCATTTTGTATACTTTTTAATCCAAAATTTCTCGAATCCAGATAGATGAATTTAATGTTCTAATTTTCCACCCACGCTGTAATTTCTGTCAAGTTAAAAATATTTTAATTTTCACGTGAAATATCAATATATACTACATGGTGTGATTACAGTAGAACTGTAGATGACTGGACAACATGATCAATTTGAATTATAGTAAAAAAAATAAAAAATCAAGTTCGTGTATTTGGATCAAAATTTGGTAGGAATTGCTGATTAGGTGGACATCAAAAGAGCACAAAGTTCGTGGTATAGATTAAAAAATCGTGTAAAAAAATTAAAAAGGTTCTAGAACTAATATTAATATATGCTAAAAATAAAATTAATTTTATTGCATTAAAAACTGAAAAAAGAAGGAATTAGAGAGAAACACCTCTATATGTTGCATGGAAGGCACGTGCAGGAACAAGACCCGGGTCTGCTGCAAAAGAAATGTCCTAGTTGGAGTATTAAATGTGGCAGACAGAGAATTAAATTAAACTATCATCATCGTATCATGGATATAGCCTGTACCTTACCAACTCGAGTAATTATTGCCATTATTTATAATAAATTAAATTAAAATGGGAAGTTGAGATGGAAGTCCAAAGTAGGTTTAATTTGTAGTATAGTTTAAATGGTCAAATTTCGGTGCTATTTAGGGGCGGTTGCTGTGACACGTTAATTAAACTTTTGTATCAATAATATTATTGATATTGACATTTGTTTGTTGTAATAGTGGGTCAACAATTCCATGAGGATTGATGAGAGAGATTCATTTTTCTTTGCCCATGCTTCATTTTAAGAAACTATAGTCTTTTACTTTTATACGAGTTTCATTTTACCCGAAAGGTATAGACTAGGACGGACGCAGAAATAAATAACGATAAGGGTGGTGATTTCTAAATATTGTTTTAAGGTATATTGTTGGGTGTTTTAGGTTACTTATAAGGGCTTTTACATAATAATTTGCCTTAAATTTGAATAAATTATAAAAATTTATTAAAAAAAAAAGTTAAAATACAATTTTATTAAGGGCTTTAGCCTTACCCTTGTTATACATGTGTCCGCCCATGGGTATAGGGGCTTCGGTAAAAATACCGAAAAAACGGTATATCAATTGTATCGTACCAAAAATTAGAAAATTATCGAATTTTTGGTACGGTACCATACCGTTCCGTAAATTTTCGATACAGTAACGATATGAATTTTCTTATATCGTGACATATCGTGTTATACCGAAAAATCAGCATACCAAATCTTCGGTATATGTCGAAAACCAGTTTATACATATATCCTAAAATAATATATATACTTATATTATATTTAATATATTTATATAAAATTGAATTGAAAGATTAAATAGATAATATATTTTTATATTTTTAACATATAGTATTTTTTGGTATAAAGGTATACGAAACGATGCGGAATAACTTTATAGTGTACCGAAATTCGGTACGTATACCAAAATATCAATACGGTAACGGTAGTGATATTATCCATACCGAAATTTCGGTATGCTGAATTTCGATATACCGAAGCTTTCAGTACGATAACGGTATGAAATTCTTTCAAACAGATATTTTCAATATGGCATACGATACAACATTTTCGGTACAATATACTGTACCGACCTAGCCCTGAAAATAACTCCAAATTTTATAATACAAGTTTTAGTTTACATCTACAACAAGTTTGCATAAGTCACTCTCTTCTTCGTCTATCTACTACATATATATCTCCTCTTTTAATATTTTATTAAGAATAAACATGTCTATTTATATAAAAAGTTGTTATATTCTACTATAGAGATGCGATCATATCATAACTCTCAAATCACATGATAACTCTATAACTAAATCTGGACCACACATATTTTATAATCTTGTGGTTGAGATTCAAACTTAGATTTACTTAATAAAAATAGGCGCAGAGGGTAAATATGTCATTTCGCTAATTTAATTTTTGAATTTCGCTCCAGATTCACTCCAGATTTCACGCTCTTCTCATCGGTTTCTTTTCAGCGATTTTCGATTCTCTCATCTTCTCTGTGATTTTGTTTCCATTTTGATCCAGATCACTCAATTTGATTCTCTCATCTTCTCTGCGATTTTGTTTCCATACTTCTCGCTTATTTTGTTTCCATAGGCTCCAGATTTGATTCATTTTCCATAGTCTTCAGATTTTGTTTCCATAATTGTGATCGGGAAGATGTTTTCAATTTTGCGTTCTTATTTTCATTGATTACCTCTTCAATTGCTGTGAAAATTTGCTTCGATGGAATCTGTAGCAAATAACGAAGGTAACAATCATTATCTATTATTTAGCTTATTGATTGTGTTCATATTCATGTATTGAATTTGATTTTAGATTAATATTAGTTGTTGATTGGTTTATGTTTCTGATGTACTGAAATTCTTATTTGATTATATTATGTATTGTCGATTATGTGTTAAAATGATACTTTTGGCTTATAAATGTTAGGTTTACTGCATAACATGATAGTTTTGTCGGATAAAATGATATTATGATAAAATGATACTATGATAAAATGATACTATTACTGATTTGTAGGTATGTACATTCCTGTTTGTGATGATAGGTTTACTGCATAACATGATAGTTTTGTCGGATAAAATGATAATATGATAAAATGATACTATGATAAAATGATTCTATTACTGATTTGTAGGTATTTACATTCCTGTTTGTGATGATAGGTTTATTGCATAACATGATATTTTTACTGCATAAAATGATACTTTTAGTGCATAAAATGATATTATGATAAAATGATACTATGATAAAATGACACTTTTACTGATTTGTAGGTATGTACATTCCTGTTTGTGATGATGCTTTGAAGCCAATGATTGGTATGAAATTCAATACATTAGTAGAAGCAGTTGGTTTCTATGAACATTATGCTCGTTCAGTTGGTTTTGGCATTCGTAAAATGGGTAACAAATCAGTTCAAGGTATTACTAAGTGGCAGTATTTGGCTTGCAACAGACAAGGCTCTAAGAATTTTATACCTGGTCATGCATCCCAATCAACTGAAGTGTCTTTTAAGAAGCGTAGGTGTCGGTCATTTAGGTGTGAATGTCTTGCTAAGCTCAATTTGAGATATTATTCAGATGGCAAGAGCAGAGGATATGAGGTTTATCAGTTTGTTGAGTATCATAATCACTTAATGGTTGCGGATAAGCATAGGCATTTTATGATGGCCAATCGCAATCTGGATCCTATTCATCGGAGGTTTATGGAGGATTGTGGCAGGTGTAATATTGGTCCCACTCTCACATTCAAACTTTTGAAGGAGATAATGGGTGGACGTGAAAATGTTGGATGTGATATTATTGATATTAGAAATGGTTATCGTGATATTATGTCCAATATTGATGGTTCAGATGCTCAAATGATTTTTGATTATATGCGTTCTCAAAAGGAATCATCTGATGCCTTCTATTATGAAATTGAGATAGGATCTCATGGAAAGTTAACTAGACTCTTTTGGGCTGATGCTATTTCAAGACGAAATTATCATATGTTTGGAGATGTAATTTCATTTGATTCAACATACAACACTAACAGGTATATTACTTTTGTTGCTAATAGACATAAAATGATACTTTTTGCTGATAAAATGATACTCATATCTGATAAAATGATACTCATATCTGATAATATGATACTCATTGCTGATAAAATGATACTTGCAGTAGATAAAATGATAGTTCTTACTAATAAAATGATACTTTTGCATGATAAAATGATAGAAATTGTGCTTTTGCATAATAAAATGATAAAATGATACTTTTGCATCATAAAATAGTATCCCTTCTGTCAATAGCTGATAAAATGATACTCATTGCTGATAAAATGATACTTTTGGCTGATAAAATGATACTCATTGCAGATAAAATGATACTTTTGGCTGATAAAATGATACTCATTGCTGATAAAATGATACTTCTTACTAATAAAATGATACTTTTGGCTGATAAAATGATACTCATTGCTGATAAAATGATACTTTTGGCTGATAAAATGATACTCATTGCTGATAAAATGATACTCATTGCTGATAAAATGATACTTTTGGCTGATAAAATGATACTCATTGCTGATAAAATGATACTTCTGGCTGATAAAATGATACTCATAGCTGATAAAATGATACTCATAGCTGATAAATATAATTCATTTTTATGTTATATTCTGAAGGTATTGCATGATTTTTGCTCCATTCACTGGAAAAGATAACCATTCTAGACCAGTTACATTTGGAGCTGGCTTGTTATCAAGTGAAGGTAGAGAATCCTATTCTTGGTTGTTTGGCTGTTTTGTTCGATGCATGGGGGTAGCACCCAAATTGATTATCACTGATCAAGATTGGGGGATCAAACTTGCTGTTCAACAAGTACTTTTACAAACAAGGCACCGATGGTGTATGTGGCATATCATGGTTAAGGTGTCAGATAAGTTGCCTAAATCTTTACTTGGTAATGAAGATTTCAAAAAAGAGTTGAATGCATGTGTTTGGTCTGATTTGTTAGAGCCTGATGAGTTTGATATAATATGGAATGATATAATGGAACGGTATGGATTAGAAGACGTGCACTGGTTTGGATCAATGTTTGAAGATAGAGAATTCTGGGTTCCTGCTTATTTTCGAGATTTTTCCCATGGGGTCGCTTCTTAGGACTACATCGATGTCTGAATCGGAGAATAGCTTTTTTAAAAACTACACAAAGCCACGTGCAAATCTTGTACAGTTCATCAATTTCTTTAATTATGCTGTGGGAGATCAAAGTCAGTATTCCTTCTTCCTGCCAAAGTTGCTATCCTAATGACTGCAATATCTTGAACAACTTTTTTCTTGCTCTTCTTTGATGCTGTCTTACCATCAGTTGTATCGTCATTCTTTCTTTTCTTCTTATTTCTTATATGTTCTACTTCTTCTGCTAATGTTCTACGTTGATCATCATCATCATCACGAATGTTCTTTCCTAATAAACAAAAGATTTCAGTGTGTTAAACAGTTTATGTCATTATATAAAGTCAAAGTATCATTTTATAATCTGAAACTATCATTTTATCAAGGGCAATTATCATTTTTTCTTCTGAAACTATCATTTTCTATATTTCAATGAGTTTAAAAAAGCAGAGAGGGAATAACTTGTCACTTAAGTAGAACAAAACACTACTTACAAAGTATCATTTTATCATTTTCAGAAACTATCATTTTATGCACCCAAAGTATCATTTTATCAAGCAAAGGCACAATTTCTACATACAAAAACACAGAGATACACACAACAACACACACAAAAACACAGCAGCAGTAGCATCAGGACACACACACAAACAAACATAAAGTATCATTTTATCCCATGAAACTATCATTTTTTCATTCAGAAACTATCATTTTATCCCATGAAACTATCATTTTATTCCATATCCCATGAAACTATCATTTTATAATCTGAAACTATCATTTAATCAAGGGCAATTATCATTTTTTCTTCTGAAACTATCATTTTCTATATTTCAATGAGTTTAAAAAAGCAGAGAGGGAATCACTTGTCACTTAAGTAGAACAAAACACTATTTACAAAGTATCATTTTATCATTTTCAGAAACTATCATTGTATGCACCCAAAGTATCATTTTATCAAGCAAAGGCACAATTTCTACATACAAAAACACAGAGACACACACAACAACACACACAAAAACACAGCAGCAGTAGCATCAGGACACACACACAAACAAACATAAAGTATCATTTTATCCCATGAAACTATCATTTTTTCATTCAGAAACTATCATTTTATTCCATATATCCCATGAAACTATCATTTTATAATCTGAAACTATCATTTTATCAGAAAGTATCATTTTATCTACATTTAAACAGATCATGCAAACACATAGCAACACACAAAGCAAAACACCCATAAACAAAGCAAAACACACACCAGCAGCATATATTGTTATGCATGAACGATATTGTATAAATATAAAAAATATCTACACTAAAAAACTACAGAATCTAAAAATAATCGAGAAAATCATCAGCAAAATGATAAATCGATCAAAATCAAAAGTGAAATAAGTAATAAACTTCATCCAACCTTTCTTCGATGAAAAAACTATGATTTCCTTCGACATATTTCAGAATTGTGATGATTTTTCCTTCGATTCGTAGGGTTTCGAATGCGATTCAGAGTGTTTGAGTGTTTCCTTCGATTCGTAGGGTTTGAAATTCGATTCAGAGTGTTTGAGTCTGAGATGAATTCAGATTGTTTTCTTTTTTCCCACCAATTTTAAAATTGAAATGACAATTTTGCCCTTAATATATTCGAAAATGATAGTTTTATTTGATAAAATGATAGTTTTGTTAGATTAAATCTAGACCACATATTTTAAAAATGTGTGGTAGAGATTTAGTTATAGGGTTATCACACAAATTGGGGTTATCATTATAATGCACCCATCTAATATATATATATATATATATATATATATATATATATATATGCTTCTGATAACCGTAGCTATATACTTTATTTTTAGAATAGCGAAATGATTCATCTCATAACTGGCACTCTACGTGTATGTATCATATATCTTTAAACTTTGTTAGTAGGAAACGTTTATTTTTCAGTCTCATTGTTGTATAAAATTACTAGTAGTACCATATTTTTATAGATAGATTCTTGGTGACTAAGGAATAAGGATCATTTTAGCGGTTTAGCCTTTAGGTAGTGATATGGATGATCCAAAGCGACTTTATGGAAATTTTCCTATTTTTCAAGTTCAAAAATAGTTGTACTCCACAAAATACATTATGTATCTTGGCTTTTGTCAAAGTAGGTAAGTAGTTCACCAAAATACACTAGTAAGGTTGATATTCTCTATTTTGTAATTTCTCCCAAAAATAATTGTAGTGGAACAAATGGTGGGTACCCAAAATTGACATTGTGAGAGTTGCATAACCAAAAGAATTGGTTCCATGGTGGTTTTTCCTATTCCTAAGATAAGGAATACATTCTTATCCTTTCACAAAATAACTAAGTCCACAAAATAAGAATTTTCACAGTTTATATGAACAGTATTCATGCAAGTCTACTTCATTCTTTAATTTTAACAATTCGTATATATCCAGTTAATTTAAATTATTGCAACGCTATCACGTTAAAATTGTTTTTGAGTTGCTATTAGATCGAAATTCTACTTCTCCATAGTATAATGAGCAGTGACGGATCCAGGATTCAGAAACGGAGGGGGCAAAATATATACTAGTAGGTTGGGTTAGGGCGAAAATGACAATTTTTTTCAATTTTTGGGGCGACGTCAGAGCAAACGGAGGGGACGGACATGGTCATTTTACGTCCGGATAAGAGGAAATTAGTCGCACGGAGGGGACGACCGCCCCCTCCTACCCCGCTAGATCCGACAGTGATAACGAGTGCGCTAATTTTAGACATTGATGTCAAATAGTTATTGATAAGTTATTAAAAGTCTTATATTAGGGACTGTTGTTTAACAAAGTTTAATTACGGGCAGGGTCTTGGCTCAAAAGTGCAACATATCACGAGTTTCGTCCAATATTCACATGAAATTTATTTGGTTTTGAATATGTAACTCTTTACACACACGTGAACCTTTTTGTTTTCTATTTCTCTAGAAAATACATGAACCATTTTCGTTATATATAATACATTTGGTTTCTCTGAATTTTATTGGTCAATCAATCCATATAACCTAACCCATTTGCGTAACAACCCCATATAGATTAATAAATCTTGAATATTGGTTTACTCATTTGTGATTATTACTTTTGTTGATTTTAGGCGATTGCAGCAAGAATTAAAACAAGAATCACAATACCGGAATTACGTGGTTCGACGTAAAAAGTCTACATCCACGGGAAAGTACTTCTCACTATATTGATTCTTGTCGGAGGTGAAGATTACAGAAACAAGGAAGGAAAACAGTAATGACACTAGACGAAGAAATTGAGAACTCGAGCTCACAAAACGCAGTGTGAATTGATCAACTCTAACACTCTAATCTCCCCCTGGACTGAGTTGCTGATCTCTCTCTCTTTTTCCCTCTTTTCTTTTCTCTGGTTTTAGTTTTTGGGCAAAAATCGAATCAGCTCATTTTGAGCTGCCCCCAATACTTATATCTGAGATCAACGGACCAGATTATAAGATCTAATCCATCGCATCTAGACCGTCCATTTCCAACAGCCCTCAACCAAGCTCAGCTTTGACACTTCCACAGTCAAATCATTTTGTGATCACTTCCTCAACAATCTCCACCTTGAGAACCAAATGGTTGATCATACTTTCCATAACAACGACTCTACCTTAAAGAGAAAGCACACTCACCAGTTTCAGACAATGTCTGAATTTTGAAACTGGTAGTGCCTTTGTCAAACAATCAGCAGCATTCTCCTCAGTCCCTACTTTCTCCACCTTGACTTCTCCTCTCTCGATGATGTCTCTGATGAAGTGTAGTCTGATGTCTATGTGCTTCGTTCTCTCATGGTGAATTTGGTGCTTAGCAAGGCAGATAGCACTGTTGCTATCACATAGCACAGTGACTGATTCTTGAATCAGGCCAAAGTCCCCCAAGATCCCTTTTAACCACACGGCCTCCTTTATAGCTTCGGTCAAAGCAATATATTCTGCTTCTGTAGTAGATAAAGCCACAACAGACTGGAGTGATGATTTCCAACTCACCGCACTGCCATAAAGGTTAAAAATATATCCTGTTTGAGATTTCCTCGTGTCTATGCTTGATGCGTAGTCTGAATCACAATAGCCAATAAGAGGTTCCTGCATCCCCTTGCCTTTCCTGTACAAGATACCTGTTTTCTTAGAATCCTTCAAGTATTTCAATAACCACTTCAATGCCAACCAATGTTCCCTTCCATGCTCCTTCATGAATCTGCTGGTGACACTAATAGCATGGGATAAATCAGGTCTCGTGCATATCATGCTATACATGATACTACCCACAATATTTGAATAAGGAATAGCCTTCATCTCTTCTTGCTCTGATACTGATTTTGGGACTTGATCTTTTGACAGTTTAAAATGCTGGGCAAGAGGGACTGACTTTTCTTCAGAGTCTTGCATCTTAAATCTGCTGATCACTCTCTGAATGTAGTCACTTTGGTTCAGCCATAATTCCCCAGCTTCTCTACTTCTAGAAATATCCATCCCCAATATCCTCTTAGCCTCTCCCAAGTCCTTCATCTCAAAACTTTGCATCAATTCTTCTTTTATCTGCTTTACTTCAGCCAAAGTCTCTGCAGCTACTAGCATATCATCAACATACAACACTAAGTAAGTTGCCTTCTTCCCATTTCTGCTCCTTACATACACACAATCATCATAATCTGATTTTAGAAAACCAATCTTGGCCAGATGAGAATCAAACTTTCTATACCATTGTCTACTGCTTTGTTTCAAGCCATAAATGCTCTTCTTGAGCAAGCAAACTTTATCTTCCTGCCCTTCAACAACAAAACCCTCGGGTTGCTCCATGTATATAGTTTCCTCAAGATCCCCATTCAGAAAGGCTGTCTTTACATCAAGTTGATGTAATTCCCAGTCTAAATGAGTCACAACAGCTAGCATTATTCTGATAGAACAATGTTTGACAACCGGAGAGAACACTTCGTTGTAATCGATACCTTCCTGTTGAGTATAGCCTTTTGCCACAAGCCTTGCTTTGAATCTAATCTCATCCTTCTGTGTAGCTTCAACTTTCTTTTTGAAAATCCACTTTGAGCCCACTGCTTTCTGAAGTACTGATCTGTCCACCAGAATCCATGTCCCATTTTTAAGTAGGGAATTTATTTCTTCCTCCATTGCCTTTATCCACTGAGCTCTCTCCATACTTCTCATTGCTTCCTGGAAGTTTGACGGCTCATCATAGATAATAGCCTCTGCAATACACAGTGCATAGAAGAGCATGTCATAGTCTTTATATTTTTCTGGAAGATTTATATTTCTCCTAGGCCTGTCTCTGGCTAGCTTATACGATCTCTCAACACTCCTTTGGGCAGATTGATGGTCAGTTGCTGTGAAATCTGGTGTATCATCTTCAGATTCTGATACATCCCTGCTCACAGGCTCCACCTCAACATCTGTACCAGCCCTATTTTTGTCTGAGCTTGATTCATGATAGGGCATATTCTCCTCATCAAAAATAACATCTCTGCTCAGTATTAGTTTCTGTGATTCCTGATTCCATAATCTGTACCCCTTTACGCCATCTTGATATCCTAGGAAAATGCACTTGACTGCTCTGGTTTCCAATTTTGTAGTCTTCACATGAGCATAAGCTCTGCATCCAAAAGGCTTCAACCTGCTGAAATCCGGTTCCACACCATACCACTTCTTATTAGGAACTTCAAAATCTATTGCTGAAGATGGGCATCTATTTATCACTTTTGCTGCTGTCAGAACTGCTTCTCCCCAAAAATATTTAGGCACTCCTGAGGTCAGAAACATACATCTCACCCTTTCTAATATTGTCCTGTTCATTCTCTCTGCAACACCGTTTTGTTGAGGATTTCTAGGGACTGTCTTGTGCCTTCTAATCCCCCTTTCTTTGCAGTAGTTATCAAACTCGGATGAAAGATATTCTAACCCATTATCAGTCCTTAAGCACTTAAGTGTGGTGCCCTTTTGTCTCTCCATCTGTATGTGCCATTCTTTAAAATTTTTGAAGGCATCTGATTTCTCCTTGAGCACATAAATCCATAACTTTCTTGAGAAATCATCTATTATTGTCATGAAGTATTTTCCTCCACCTAAAGTTTGTGGCTGTGTGGGACCCCACAAGTCACTGTGTGCATAATTCAGTGCACTTCTTGATGTGTGCTTCCCCTTAGAGAAAGGAAGCTTCTTCCCCTTCCCCATTATGCATTCTTCACAATTCTGGAAGGATTCCAAATCTGAGCACTGGATCAATCCTTTCTTATTCAGCAATTTGAGCCCTTTCAAACCAACATGGCCGAGCCTTTTATGCCAAATGCTAGCTTCTACTTTTTGAGCTACATGACTCTCCCCTACCACAGCAGTAGCATCTAGATAGTATAGGGTCCTTTTTCTGATAGCTGTCATGAGGATTTGAGAGCCCTTGTATATTTGCAGATTTCCATCCAGGGATTTAAACTCATATCCTTTGGACTGTAGAACCCCCAGAGAGATCAAATTCCTTTTGATGTCTGGAATCAACCTGACTTCAGTGAGTACTCTGATAGCTCCATTTCCCATCTTGAGTCTGATCTTCCCAATTCCATGAACCACACATGTCTGATTATTTCCCAAAAGAACTGAACCTTTTGCTGGTAAGATGTCCTCAAACCATTCACTGTGTGAGCAGATATGAAAACTACAACCCGAGTCCACTATCCAACTGCTCCCAATATCACCATCTGCTATGTTCATAACATGTACATCTGCTACCTCCTGAGCTACATCAGATGTACCTTGCCCCTGAGCTTCCTCCTCCTGCTTTCTCTTCCAAGAGAAGCAATTCTTTTTGAGGTGTCCTGGCTTCTTGCAATAGTGGCAGGACCTAGTCTCCTTTTTTTCATCTTTATCTTTAGGCTTTGTGAACTGAGATTTAGGGGGCTTATTCTTGCCCTTCTGCTTGAATTTCTTGATGTTCAGCACATCCCCAGGAGCATCATGAACACTCCCTGACCTTTGCAAGTCCTTTGATTTCAAAGCAGATTCCACCTCTACCAAACTTATAGCATCTTTACGACCATACAACATAGCATCACGGAGGTGCTCAAAAGATTTTGGAAGAGCATTGAGCAAGGCAATAGCCTTGTCTTCCTCCTCTAGTTTTGCATCCACATTTTCAAGATCATCTAAAATTTTATTAAATTGATCTAATTGATCCCCAATCGCCCTTTCATCAGTGAATCTAAAGGAATACAAGCGTTGTTTGAGGTATAACCTGTTGGCAAGAGATTTGGTCATGTACAGCTCCCCAAGTTTCTTCCAGACCGAAGCTGCAGATTTTTCCCTCGCAACTTCTCTGAGCACCTTGTCATCAAGATTCAAGAAGATCACACTTCTCGCTTTCTTCAAGATTTCCTGTTGTTTCGCGCTCGGATTCTCATCGAACTTTGTCGAATCGAGAGCATCATCCAAACCCTGATGTGTGAGCAAAGCCTCCATCTTCACTTTCCACAAACCGAAATCATTTTTGCCATTGAATTTCTCGGTCTCATATCGCGCCATCGCCATCAATCGTCGTTCCCACAGACGGCGCCAAATTGTTGATTTTAGGCGATTGCAGCAAGAATTAAAACAAGAATCACAACACCGGAATTACGTGGTTCGACGTAAAAAGTCTACATCCACGGGAAAGTACTTCTCACTATATTGATTCTTGTCGGAGGTGAAGATTACAGAAACAAGGAAGGAAAACAGTAATGACACTAGACGAAGAAATTGAGAACTCGAGCTCACAAAACGCAGTGTGAATTGATCAACTCTAACACTCTAATCTCCCCCTGGACTGAGTTGCTGATCTCTCTCTCTTTTTCCCTCTTTTCTTCTCTCTGGTTTTAGTTTTTGGGCAAAAATCGAATCAGCTCATTTTGAGCTGCCCCCAATACTTATATCTGAGATCAACGGACCAGATTATAAGATCTAATCCATCGCATCTAGACCGTCCATTTCCAACAGCCCTCAACCAAGCTCAGCTTTGACACTTCCACAGTCAAATCATTTTGTGATCACTTCCTCAACAACTTTATTAACAATAATTGTATCTTAATTAGTATTTTTTGTATAAACAATCTGTTATTATTTATTATTTCAATATTTCACTGAATCGAAAGAGCTATATATTAAAATTTAAGTGAGACTGTACATAATTTGAATGTTACACTAAATAAGTAAATAGAGGATTTGCATTAATAAAACACATGAGTGTACAAAATCTATGTGGTTCCCAAAATTAAGGCCAGAATATTTATTAGTACATTGTAATGCTCAAACTTTTATAGAAAACATGAAAATTCAGAAGAACGTAGTTGAGGGGGCAATTTAACGACAACAGCTCAACAAAACAACATACTACATGTTGTAATTACTTGTAAATTAATGTTTAAGAAAAGTAGTGTACTACAGTACTAGTATTATTTTTCCGAAGCATCCAAAATTAATTTGGGGTGCATGCATCGAAATAAAGTAAATCACTAATATTGCGTGTATGAAGAATATGATTTATTTGAGGAATAGGGATAACAGAAAACATATCAACATGATAAAATATTAGTACTTGAAAATAAACAAATTGTAAGGAATTAACAACCAATAGATTTGGTCAGATAGGTGTCTACGAAGACCAACGCAATGCGTGATTAATACTGCAACACAGATTCAATTACATTAATTTCAAGAGATAAATGAAAGCGTTCATAATAATCCAACTGATTCACAATGTCCCACAAAATATATTCGACCAAAGAAATTTAACAACAATCCATATTTGAATTCGTTAGATTATCATGTCATATATTAGTACATAAATTCTCATTTTGGAAAATAAAAATACAAGTCAACAATATTAACTAGTCATTTGTCTTTATACACGTGAGTTACACCAGTGGATCTCAACTTTGCACGGTTACTCGCAATATAGTGGCATTTTCATTTCCCCCACATAATTCTAAGAATTGAAATAAATTTGAATTGAATAATTCCACAATCTTAATTTCAAATTCTTCAAACTCTATCTTCGTTCCATTGAATTCATACCAGTTGTTTCATCTCAACGAAACGAAACTCAATTACAAAATCGAAGATTAAGTCATTTTGTATGTATGGTGAATTAATAAATGTAAAACTAAACGATGGAGTAGTAAAATAAAAGTCGTCATATGCAGTAAAACTCGAAAAGGGCAAAACTTTAATACACAATTAATTTGGTATTGGACACCTCATGATTATGCAAATGGTGTAACGAATAATTTAATTAGGAGTATCAACAACGGATAATAATAATTTAATTGGAGTGGTTAATAAAATGAGAAAAAGTTGGCGTATAAATTATGGTGTGAGAGTGTAATCCAACGAATTTAAGTGTTTATTTTAATTTTAATTTTCAAGACTGATTTCGCCGCTTTGTACGTCTGTTCTTCCTCTTCCTTCTTTCTTCATTCATCTCTCACACACGCACACAATACACGCGTTTGTGTGTATACGTATGCATACACCTGTTTTTGTATCTATTATATTTTCCCTCCGAATCTATCCGTTGCGATTGCGTCATATTGAACTGCAAACGTGAACTAATAAGCGGCGAAGCCAATATCAGAGGTGAATTCAGCTCTAAATTTGAGCATCTATCGGTGTCTCGCTCCTTGGATTTTTCGAATCGGTGGCTGGAAGGTGAGTCAGTGAGTGACTGTGTGTGTGTTATATGTTCTCGATAATTGAATTCGTCATGCGTTTTGTTTTGTTTTCTTTTTCTTTACGGTGTATTGGATTGATCTGGATTTAGTGAGTACTCGACTTATTGCCGATTCATGAATGCTGGTTGGGAAAAATACGGAGTTTGCGATTTTTGGCGTTTGATTCGCTGGAGTGACTGTGGACTGTGATATGCCTTAATTTGGTTGAACTGATTCTATTCTTCATTCACATCCAAAAATAAAGTAGAATTGTTCCATGAATTTGAGATTTTCGCGGTTGATTGTAGATATCTCTGGTTTTCTTAATCGTGCGAGTGAGCTGCTCGTTTTGTGATTTGATTTCTAGTTTTCAAATTATTTGAACAAGTTAAATCCTGTTTCTAAGGCCTATCTCCACTCTGTCGAGTTCAAGCTGAACTAGCAGCTTGTGTCCTCCGTGGTCCAAGATAACATTGATAAAGAAATAATAAAAGAATCTGGAATTGTGATGAACTTAAAATTGCAGTAATTGCATGGATATGTTTGCAGACCTATGTGGCATGACAAAGTGTTTGTTTGCATTCTTAATCCATGTGAGCACCGATGCAACCAAGATATAAGTGCACCGTGAGTATCTCATGCCATCTGCATGTCACAGCTTGATTCTGTAACTTTTGAATTCGATTTTTAAAATGTAATGTAGGGGGCGTGGATGCAGAAAATTTTCCTTAGTTAAGGCAGTATGAGAGTCAACTTGTTGGCAATTAACAACCAGACCCAAAATATCTTCTACTAGAAGTATTGCATGTGATGCTGATTTTTCATAACTAACCTCCTTTTTGGGTAGATTTTAAATTTGGCACTGAATTTGAGCTCAAGATGGTTTTTGATGGTGATTTGGGAGTTTTTATGCTGTTCTCTTTCTTCTGTTTTCCATTTATGATGAATCTGCTCAAATGAGACAGATAAGGATGCTAATCACTGCCCTTTCATTACATAGCATGTGTCAACTACAATTAACTGACCTTTGCTGCAAAGTTTTATTTTTTTTACCATCTTACTATTAACATCAGATATACTTGCATTTATTGTATCATTTTTCTCAGAGATTGAAAAAGCATATGAGAGGATCGACATCATGGAGGTGGCTAATCAAGAAAAGACATTTCTTATTTGATGGGGTAAATGGTTTGGTAGGCTTTTTATTTGTTTCAACCCTGGCATAGACAGATTAGATGGATCTTAGATACCTTTATACATATGTATTTTGTGGGGTTTTTTGAATGATTAAAGTCGTCCAACTTTGTTAAGTTGGAGAAGTATCATGTATCTCTGTAGAATG
The DNA here is from genome assembly GCF_029641045.1 of Salvia hispanica. Classification (NCBI taxonomy): domain Eukaryota; kingdom Viridiplantae; phylum Streptophyta; class Magnoliopsida; order Lamiales; family Lamiaceae; genus Salvia; species Salvia hispanica. Next base: position 45,193,591 of record NC_142695.1, on the reverse strand, counting down.
CTTAACCTGTAAGTGAAACTGCAGGGATTATGTGGGGCAAAGATGAATCAGCTGCCGTTTATGGGAGTTGTCTGTACAGTTATGTTATTCGTCATATACAGGACTACAAATTACCAGTACCAACAGACAGAGGTATGCATGTTAACCCAGAGTTTGTTTTAGAACTTTGGCTGTTTTTTGATGAACCTAGTTTCTTTTTTTCAAACATTTTCTTCTACATGATGGTGTAACACTTACATTTTCATCCTTTTCTTGCCCTTTCTATCAGATGGAATCAAAATTGCAACCTTTCTACACATCAAAGGTATATGCATGTTTTATTATTCGAACAATCATCAACTGTGTAATGAAAGAGTTGTGAATTGTGATAAGATACTTGAATTCCATTGTGCATTTACTTCGCCAGTTTCTCGGTTTTCATTTGTTTTTGTTTGTCCTTTCTGCTGTTGAGGTTCTATTTGAATTTTAATCCAGGAGACACCTGTAGATACTACAAGATTGAATAGTCTGCCTCATGGTATCATTGAAGCAAGGTCCGACCTGGAGTTAAAGCCTTTATGGACAACAAGCAGTCATAAGTCGCAGGTACTACTTTATGGCATCGGTCACAAATATCATTGGTTAATAATGATCAATATTTTGAAAGAGTGATTGCTGATGACCATTATATATCATTTCTTGAATGCACCTCTTTCTGATGAGCTATATTTCTGGAATTTCAGAGAAGGGAATCTAACAATTTGCTAGCAATGCCTGTTGGAATTAAACAAAAGAAGAATGTCTGCACTATTGTTGAAAAGGTAAAAAAGTCTTTATATTGAATTGCTGAACATTTCCGATGATTAAGTTTAAGAGATGAACTGTGTTTGCTAGTCACCTAATTTGTATGGATTCAGTTTCTTCCAGAGAATTTTACCATTGTTCTGTTCCACTATGATGGAAACATGGATGGTTGGTCGGACCTGGAATGGAGTAAGGAAGCTGTACATATAGTTGCTCACAATCAAACAAAATGGTAAAACTTATGTACAAGTTCAAATGTATGTTATTACTGAGGTTCTCAGTTTTAAGTATCTTACCTTTCCAAAAAGTTTCCAAAGACTGGCATATGTTTAACCAAGAGTTCAGTATAATAATTCATTTATTCTTTTATCAACATTGATGCCCCACCAATGATATGATCTTTGATCCAATGTGATAATTTTTTTAATAAGTTGTGTTTTTATATTCAGGTGGTTTGCCAAGCGCTTCTTACATCCTGCTGTTGTGTCTATCTATGATTATATATTCCTATGGGATGAAGATTTAGGAGTAAAAAATTTCCACCCTGGAAGGTATAATTGCATTGAGATATAATATTCCATCTATTGACAATTACATTAGTTTCTTTGTGCATCCTCTTACATTAAGATATAATATTCCATCTCCTTGCTCAGGTATCTGCAAATTGTAAAATCAGAAGGACTTGAAATATCTCAGCCGGCTTTGGATCCAAATTCTACTGGCATACATCATAGGATCACTATAAGAAATAGAATGAAAATATTTCATAAGTATGCACAAATTCTGCTTGGTCCAAATCTTACTTCTGTATGTAGTATTATTGGTTCTCATGTATTCTGTTTCAAGCAGAAGAGTCTATGATGTCAGAGGTAGCACGAAGTGTTCAGATGATAGTGAGGGACCGCCATGCACTGGGTTGGTTACTCTGCTGAATTGTTATCTCATTAAGTAGTATATCTAGTGTAATGAATTGTGCTTCATAAATATTCTGTTTCGTCAATATTTCAGCTCTCTTTCTTTTTTTTTTCTTCATAACATTGTTGCTTGCCATGACCTTATATATTTGCATACGGTGCCTCTTGGTGCTTGTGGTATCTAGACCAAATTGCCCAGCAATCCAGTAGAGCACACAAGGCATATGATGCCTCTTTCTATTTTCTAAGGGAATAGACACATGTTGATCACATTTTTTTTCCAGATTTGTGGAAGGAATGGCTCCTGTGTTTTCAAGATCAGCTTGGCATTGTGCCTGGCATTTGATACAGGTAATCTTTGGTGTTTATTATGAACTGGTTTCATGTGTTTAGCTTAAAAGTTAAAACATACAATTATGAACTAATCATGCATTATATTTCCATCAATATCCTTTCTTCAAAACTATTAATCACAATGCCTTGGAGCTATAATTGAGGTTTGGCAAGAAGTTTAGTATTGAATGCAGTTGCTACAGAAAACAAGTCATCTTTGTGAAAACATGCGCAGCTATTACACTTTTGGTCTAAAGTATCAGATCAGATCTATGATCTATCCCCAGTTATATTTAATCTACAGTCATATACAGTGTAGTATTTCTGTCTCAGTTCTGTAGATCTTATAATTTTTCCTTGATTGCCAGAATGATCTTGTTCATGGATGGGGAATGGATATGAAACTTGGCTATTGCGCACAGGTAAGATTGCTATCCGAGGCCATGTGTTTGGATTCTACGAATGTGGTTTTATCAAGATGAACTATGGTCTAATCCACAGAAATTTTGTTCAACTTAGACTCTGAAAATTTTGATATACAGGGTGATCGTACCCAAAAGGTGGGAGTAGTTGATAGTGAGTACATAGTTCATCAGAGTATACAAACTTTGGGTGGGCAGTCTGCGAAAAAGGTGATCTACTAAACTTCCCACAATTGAATTGAGTTCCTAGACCTGAATACACCCTTGGTAATAGTATGCACATAATTGATACTTGTATTATTAACTTTGTTTCTAGTCAATACTTGCGTATGTTTTGTGCTTGTTTATATTATTATATTATGGAAACACACTCATCCATTCATCTCACATCTTTACCTAAACAAACACAAATTTCGGTTAGCTCATAGCATAGTGAAGCCAAATTAGGATTTATTGATATTAAGCTAATTAGCTTCTTAAAATATATGCAGGTCAAGAATCGCGAAGAGACAGTTAAGGTATAACTTTTATCACTGGAGCTCATTTCTTCTGTCTCTCTAACTCATGCCAATTATTGATTCTTGCCTCTCTGTCTCTTTTCTCCTATATTCAGAGGCATTCAGTTGACGTTAGATCAGAGGTGAGACGCCGCATCCAGCCTTCCCATCCTATGTTTACACTATTCAATTCATTCAGTCTTGTTGCACGGTTTAACTTTTCTTGATCTGATACAGATTAGGAGGCAATCAACAGTAGAGCTTCAAAAATTCAAGGAGAGATGGGAACGAGCTGTGAAGGAGGACAAGAGGTGGGTCGATCCGTTCCCTCCAAGCCTAATGCGGAAGCTTAGGCGTAACCGTAAGCGTGGCTATTCTAAGGTTTAACGAGGCAAGCGCACTGTAAAGTTTCTCAGTATATGTCGGGCCAGATGTTAGTTCTCGTAATTATTTAATTTTTTAGCGTTCATATAGTTTAGCCCCGATCCCGCCATTGATCAGGTCTGTCAACATGCATACACACACACCACCACAGGGTCAGATTTGAGTAGGGACTAAAATTCTCAAATCCCTAGTGTTGTGATTTTATGCAATTTCATCATTTATAAATTCAAAAGAAACCCCAAATGTTTTGGCGCTTGGCTTGTGCTCTTTTTCTTTTTATTTACATACCATGAATATTAGACTAGCTGCAGGAGATTTTTTGATACGGGTATTATCGTAGCCAGATTGCGTAGTTGAGAAAACAAATTCTAATTAGTAATTTCTATATTCTGATCAATAATTATACTTGTATGCATTTGAATTCGGAGATTAAGGTTCTTTTTCCACTGCGGAAAAAATGACAGCATATCTTATTATAACACAAAATAAGCAAGTATGAGGAATAACATATTTAAGCCACAAAAACAGAACATTCTGTTAACATAACATCGTGATAACCATCAAGCAAATTCGTGATGATGTAATGTACAATACACTTTGTATAAGATGATATTAGAGGAATTGGGCAGAGCCATTTCACAGCTTTGAAACCGGCAAGCCTGCAACAAATTTAATTAGAATCAACAAATATTACTACATGCACTCTTTTTATGGTAAGAAGAGTGTACAGAATACAAGTTGAGTTACCTAAAGCTTTAGAGTTAACGATGCTGGGGCATGCTGGTGGTGGTGTAGAGTTCTCGTTAAGGAACGGATCCACGCGGTTCGGATCAGCCCAGATCGGATAATTCTTTATTTTCCCCTACATCACGAAATTCAAAATTAGAGAATATATTCGTGTGGCTCGTTTAAGTGGTGCCGTGATGAGTTCATACCAGGACATTGAGCGCAGCCAATGTCGCCATTCCTTCACGAGTCCACTGCACGCACAAATGTCGTTCACGTCAACCTTGAATCGCAACAACAGATTTGGATGAACTTAGTAATGATGTTACCTTTGAGGCTGAGGCTATGTGAGGCACCACAATAGCATTCTTCATCTCGGCTAGCCCCGGCTTCATATATGGCTCTTCCTCAAACACATCGAGACCAACTCGAAACATGGGGTTTTGTCTCAAGTGGTCCACTAGAGCAGCCTCATCAATCACAGGTCCCCTGCTGCAGTTGATAAGGATGGCTTCCTTCTTCATCTTCCCCAGCCTCTCCTTATTCACCAGATGATACGTCGTCTTATCCAGCACCGGGTGCAGACTTATCTGCACGCGCGTCCACAGCCAATTATCTATCCACATAACATGCCTCATTCTTCAAAACATGAACAAAACACAAGATCACTTACCACATCCGCCTCACGGAGAACCTCATCCATGCTAGACGCCCGTCTCCACGTCACGGGCTGCTCCCCGTTGGCCTTGAGGAACTGCCCGTAGGCGGTAACAAACTTCTCCAGACGAGTGGACTGGTAGAGATCGAAGTAGATCAAGTTCATCTTGAACCCTTCAACCTATTTGAACAATCAAAGTTAGTTAATTCAATGAACCAAACACCATCCAAAAACAAAGTTTTGTTAAACCAACCATCATTCTTGCATAGGCTGATCCAATCCGGCCGGCTCCAATCACTCCAACAGTTTGTCCTTTTAGTAAGTTCCCAACAAAGCTATGAAACAAAGAAAAGGTTCGATGATCGTGTAATTATTCGATTAACAAAGCGATTACTATGAGTTATAGTAAAGGACATACAGATGGGGAAGCCATCCATCATACAAGCCACCCCTCATGAATTCATCAGCTTCCACAATTCTTCTAGCTGCAGCTAAAGAGAGTGAAGCTGCTAGCTCTGCTGTAGTCTCTGTCAGCACTCCCTAATTCATCAAAAACACCAAATTCAATATATTCTCACATTTCATTGATAGTAGTAATAGATTAGTTACCGGTGTGTTTCCGACAGCAACGCCATATTTATTGGCAGCATCAACGTCAACGTTGTTGTATCCGACAGCCATGTTGCTGAAGGCAGTCCCTCCAGCTCTGCTCAATGCACTAAACAATTTCTCCCCCCAATCCTCAGTCAACTGAAAAAAAACTAGTTCAAATCATCTCCAAAAATAGCTGTGCGTTTGTGTGTGTGTGAAGTTTACCTGTCCAATAACTCCATCACACTTATTCCCAATCAGAGAAATGATGTCTTCAACAGATAGTATGGTTTTCTTCTCTGTGCATATCTACAAAAAAAGATCAAAATTCATGCAAAAGAAAAAAATAATAATAAAAAATGAATAGTATTAGTTACTTCAAGACGGCAATCTTGATCAACCAAGAGCTTAATCCAACGAGTTCCAGGCATAGATTTGGTGCTAACAACTCTGTATTTCCCATTAGGATTGTACACTTCAACTTGCAATGGTCTAGCCATGTTTTACGTCGAATAAGAAAAGATATATATTTTTTTTTAATTTCAAATTTTCGAGTGCATAGAGTGTAAGCAAGAATGGATGTTTTATTGATATATAAATTTGATGTAAATTGTAGCAAGTGAGATGATGATGATAATTGGATGTGGTGGAGAGTGAATGGTTTGCTAAAGGCCTCTCATTTGAGCATGAGATAATGAAGAATGTGGAGTGGCGCCACGTACACATATAAATATATCTAGTCTTCTCCTCTGTTTTATTACCGTTTGTTTGTGGTCATGAATATGTGTTTTCCTGGAAAATAGATAAGGCATATGAATTTAGGAAATGGCCCAAATAGATGGCTCAAAATAAATTAGCTACCAGATGTGATTCTCTGTTCAACTAGAATTAATTTAGTTATTTTATAATAATTTTTTAATAAAATGCACAAATTATTATTTAGTGAAATTAAAATATGAAAAATATATATAAAAAATCATTATAAACCCTGATTAAGTGGTACAAAATCTCGATACAAAAACATACTGTATAACATAAACTTTATATTAAAAATAAATAAATATTTTAAAATTGATAGTGATACGGAGCAATAAATCTCATCCAAATTTCAAAACCTCACCTCCCTGGCTCCCTCTTCCTTGTTCTAATTACTAATTTCAACACCACTTCTCAAATGACATGTGATGGCATCATAGGATGATTCCTTCATTAGTTTTCCTCTTCACTTTATGAGACAGAATCTGCGATTGAAGATCCTAACATTTTGTTCAGGTATCTAAGACTCCAACAAGATTCTAGAGTTGAGTTTTTTGAACGTCACAGTAAAAATTTCAAGTTGTGTCTTCACCACACTTGTTGGAAATAGTGTAGCCTTTACACGGGCAACTCTTACTATTACAAAAGAACCAAAAAACTAGAAGGTAAATAAAACAAAAGAAATACAATAAAAGAACAAGATGCAAACTATCGCCTTCTTCAAGTCGAGTTGAGGTATCCCTCTCTCCGCAAGACGAGATACGCCTCGGCTAGTGCTCACGGATTGGCGCAACGTCCCCAAAGATGAAACGAATTTCCTCCTACCGAGTTGAAGCACCTCAAACTCGTAGGCTCTGGCGAACTTGAATTGGAGGCGAGAACTGAGCTATGCAATGCTCCTAAGATGCGAGCTAGAATGCTTGAGAGCTTAGAGAGAAGAGAGAATGATTGTTGGTGTGTTTTCCTCTCCCAAACTCCACCTATTTATAGGATAGGGGAGACCACCTCAAAGGTCTTGACATTAAGGCATACCATAATGCATTTGGAGGTTACCAAAAGATGAAAGGCCAAAGGCCTAGCCTTTTCAAATTTACCACATGTTTTTTTTTCATACAATCCTCCACATTGGTTAGAGCGCTGCAAGCTCAAACCAACACCAGACTCAAATGCATGTATGCAGACTCTTTGCTCAGTTCTCGAGAAACGATATTGTCTTTGGAAAGGTAATTTGTGGTTTTGAACCTTCCATAGTCAATACTATCGGACATACCGGCGGGCTAGTGGACGCGATGCCTTGAACTACTCCTCCTTGGTGTATGCCTAGTCAATAGCATCAACACAATATTGTCTCAACTCCATCAGTTCTCACGTTTGTGTCCGTTTCGGCCGTGGAACACCTCTTTGGAATTCATAAGTGACTCACACACACGAAGCGGCCCCACTTCTCACTTACATAGGTGATTCTTTCGTGAGTATCCTGCCATACTTCATCTCCCTGAGATTTCAAGAATCATTAAAAGTCAAAAGACTTAACCTCTTACCACGTGCAGGTTACAACACTCAATGCTTTCTAAAGAATGAGCGAAGATTAAAATCTTCCGAGTGCTACAATTAGATTTGTATAGCTTTGTTTCCCATTGAACCAATCCCATGGGATCTCCAATCGTATGGTTGGGTTACCACTATACTCATCTTTTAAGATGTGGTTTTCAGTCCCATTCCTTTTAGCAATTTATGCATTTGATCACGGTTTAAACCTTTTATTAATGGATCCGCTATGTTATCCACCGACTTAACATAGTCAACTGCGATAACACCATTTGTGATCAACTGCCTTACGGTATTATATCGTCGACGAATGTGTCGAGACTTACCATTATAGAAGCCACTGTGTGCTCTACCTATAGCTGCTTTACTATCACAGTGTATCACTACTGTGGGCACTGGCTTCTTCCAACATGGAATACATTCTAGGAAATTTCTGAGCCACTCGGCTTCTTCCCCTGCGTTATCCAATGCGATAAACTCGGATTCCATGGTGGAGCGAGCAATACACGTCTGTTTCGTTGACTTCCACGAAACAGCACCACCCCCTACAGTGAACACATACCCACTCGTCGAAAATGAGTCTTTTGAATCAGAGATCCAATTTGCGTCACAGTACCCTTCAAGTACTTGGGGATATCTTGTGTAGTGCAATCTAAAGTCAATAGTATACTTCAAGTATCTCAAAACTCTGCACAAAGCTTTCCAATGTTCCTTGATTGGATTGTTCGTAAATCTGCTAAACTTGTTCACCGTACAAGCAAGATCTGGTCTAGTACAGTTCGTGATAAACATCAAACTTCCTATAACCTTTGCATACTCTTCTTGAGCAACATGCTCACCCATATTCTTGCTTAGTTGGACATTGAGCTCCAAGGGAGTCTTTGCTGGCTTACAATCAAACGAGTTGAATTTCTTAAGCATTTTCTCAATATAATGAGATTGCGTTAAAGCAATTCCCTCATTAGTTCTCACTATTTTGATTCCGAGAATCACATCAGCTAGACCCATGTCTTTCATATCGAAATTTCTTTTCAACATGTTTTTTGTCTCGTTAATAATGGCACTATTGCTGCCTATTATCAACATATCATCAACATAAAGACACACAATAACAAACCCGTTATCTGTGTTCTTAATGTAAACACACTTATCACACTCGTTGATAGTGAATCCATTTGTCAACATTACATTGTCAAACTTCAAGTGTCATTGCAACGGCGCTTGCTTCAATCCATAAAGAGACTTTACCAATTTGCATACCTTGCGTTCTTGCCCGGGCACAACAAACCCTTCAGGTTGCTCCATGTATATCTCTTCTTCCAAATCACCATTCAGAAACGCAGTTTTCACATCCATTTGGTGAATCTCAAGATTGTGCAACGCAGCAATCGCAAGAAGCACCCGGATGGAAGCTATTCTCGTAACAGGTGAGTAAGTATCAAAGAAGTCATGCCCTTCTTTCTGCTTGAAGCCTTTCACCACTAGGCGAACTTTGTACTTATCTACAGTACCATCGGGTTTATATTTCTTTTTCAGAATCCACTTGCATCCTAAGGCCTTGCAGCCTTCCGGCAAGTCTACTAACACCCATGTGTTATTTAGCATAATGGATTCCATTTCACTGTTGATAGCTTCTAGCCACTACACTGCGTCTGGGCCAGACAATGCTTCTGATAGTGACTTTGGTTCACCATCCAACATAAAAGTTATGAAGTCTGGACCAAAAGTCTTAGCCACTCTAACTCTTTTACCACGTCTTGGTTCTACATCCTCAGGATTTGTCCTCGTCACTTTTGGAGAATTATAACTAGTGGTTTCATCCATCATTCTTTCACTAGAACGATCATCTTGCTTCTTGCAAGGAAACACATTCTCAAAGAATACAACATTCCTTGACTCAATTACTGTTCCTTCAGCTACATCAGGTATAGCTGACTTATGAACTAAGAAGCGACATGCGCTACTGTTCAATGCATATCCAATAAAGATACAATCGACTGTTTTAGGGCCAATTGCAACTTGTTTTGGAGGCGGCACTTGTACCTTTGCTAAACACCCCCACACTTTAAGGTACGTATATGAAGGTTTCTTTCCCTTCCACAATTCATAAGGAGTCATATCCCTATTTTTGAGTGGAATCTTATTTAAGATGTAATTTGCGGTTAGCAAAGCTTCCCCCCACATGTTTTGGGGTAAACCTGAATTAATCAACAGAGCATTCATCATCTCTTTCAGTGTTCGATTTTTGCGTTCAGCAACACCATTCGACTGAGGAGAATATGGAGCCGTGGTTTGGTGAATTATACCACTTGCATGACATAATTCTGCAAACGGCGCCACATATTCACCACCTCTATCACTTCGAACACACTTAATTCGACAATTAAGTTGATTTTCGGCTTCATTTTTGAAGTCTTTAAACGCTTCAATTGCCTCATCTTTACTTCTTAATAAGTAAATATAACAATACCTTGTGCAATCATCAATGAATGTGATGAAATACTTTTTACCACATCTGGTTTGCACAAATTTTAAATCACATATATCTGTATGGATCAATTCTAGAGGTTTTGTGCTCCGTTCTACCGAGCGGAACGACAGCTTGGTCATTTTTGCTTCAACACAGACTTCACATTTCTTTTGTGAATTAAACTCATCAACTTTTAGTAAATTAAGATTTACTAATTTTTTATAGCAATTAGATTTACATGTCCCAATCTTTTATGCCATAAATCAGAGCACTCAAGCAAATAAGAAGATGTGCCATCTTCCTTATTGCTTATTGCTTATTGCTTTTCCACGGTGAATGACCATAACATTCAGCTCAAAAAGCCCATTCACTAGGTGACCTTCACCTATGAACTTTCCATACTTGGTCAATATAACCTTTTCACACTCAAATTCTAGTGAAAATCCATGATTTACTAGAAGTGAGCCTGACACCAAATTATTTCGGATGTCTGGGATATGCAGCACATCCTTAAGGGTAAGAACCTTTCCAGATCCTAATTTTAGGAATACGTTACCAACACCAACCACCTCAGAAGAGGCTTGATTTCCCATGCGTACTTTTCTATCTCCAACAGATTTGTAAGTAGAAAAAACGCTTCTCTCGGAGTACACATGACATGTGGCACCCGTATCAACAAACCATTCATTTGGATTATTACCATGGTTCACGTCGGAGACCATTGCGACCACCTCGTGATCTTTGTTGTTTATAACAACACGTTTAAATAATTTGCACAATATTGTCTCCATCAATAAGTACACAATTATATTGAACCATATGTGCATTGGTATATTCAACACCACATGCATTATTACTATCAAGTCAAAACTGGTCTTGCTTGTCAAATGACAAACGATAAACACAATTCTCAAGAGAATGGATCTCAAGAAATTAACCACTTCATTGCGCATCGACATTGCGTCTGTTTGTTGCTTCATTCCAGCTTTGAATTTTATGTTTCCTCCAGCTTCGGTCGACATGATGATGGCAAGAGTACACTATCTCGTCTTGCGATTGTTGGAAATAGTGTAGCCTTTACACGGGCAACTCTTTCTATTACAAAAGAACCAAAAAACTAGAAGGTAAATAAAACAAAAGAAATATAATAAAAGAACAAGATGCAAACTATCGTCTTCTTCAAGTCGAGTTGAGGTATCCCTCTCTCCGCAAGACGAGATACGCCTCGGCTAGTGCTCACGGATTGGCGCAACGTCCCCAAAGATGAAACGAATTTCCTCCTACCGAGTTGAAGCACCTCAAACTCGTAGGCTCTGGCGAACTTGAATTGGAGGCGAGAACTGAGCTATGCAATGCTCCTAAGATGCGAGCTAGAATGCTTGAGAGCTTAGAAAGAAGAGAGAATGATTGTTGGTGTGTTCTCCTCTCCCAAACTCCACCTATTTATAGGATAGGGGAGACCACCTCAAAGGTCTTGACATTAAGGCATACCATAATGCATTTGGAGGTTACCAAAAGATGAAAGGCCAAAGGCCTAGCCTTTTTAAATTTCCCACATGTTTTTTTCTTACAACACTCAACTCGACATCTTTGTTTGCCAATGTAATCACCAACCTATCTACCGATATTTCAATCCATCATTCTCCTTGGTTAATGAATCCACAAATTTGGCTTGCTTTTTCCACTACCTAGTGTCATGACTCGTGACAACTTGAATTGTATATTCAACCTCATCCTCTGAAACAAAAGGTATTTTTAGATATTATGCAATTATAGCATTTTTTTAGGATTTTAATTATTTTCCAAGTAAGATAAGTATGTTTCATGTCTATAAATAGTTGGATAACTTTTTTTCAGACATAATATTGGAAGTTTGTAAAAACATTTCCTTTGTATCGAAGAGCGCTTGTCTTGTACGTTTATCGTCCAATGTTAGTTAATTTCAAGAGCCAAAGTTTTACCTCGACAATGGCTAACGGCAAACAACATGAAGATAACTGCCCATGGAGATGCAACACTCTGAAAGCCAAATAGAGGAATATCATGGAAATCCCACAAAAGCGGAGAAGGGCACATGAGAAATGGTTGCGATTCCGATCAAATCATCGTGAGACAGACCCATGACGATTATTCATCAGATGAAGTGTCTTTACAGCTAACCACAATCGTAGATGCATGATGAGTTTCACATGGAGTTAGACGACCTTCCCTTCTTCAATAGAAACTTCATTGTAGAGGTTTTCCTATAATAAATTGTTGAAGTTGAGAGATTCTTTGGCTTCACACAGAATCCTGAATCTAAGCAAATGAAACGCTTTGTCTTGGTGGAAACAAGTACAGGATCAACTACATAAATATAAATATGATGATGAAGCGCAATTTAATTGCTAATTAAGGCCAGAAACATAGTACTCCTATTCTGTATACATACTGAGATACTCCATATCTATCTCTTTGAACGAGCCTTTTTGTCCTCTAAATGTCATCATCAGTTACACGATGTTACAAATTTAAACTTGATCTCCTTAAGTAGGTATTATTCCTACAAAACAAGAGTTTGTGAAGAAATGACAAAATGATATTATAGCCCAAGCACCCTTGACCAACAAAATGTGAAAAAAATACTTTTCCACTTCGGAAGAATTGTTTGTAGAATTTGTTTTTTCAATTTTAAGAGTAAATATCCATATTCTGTTTATCCGATTTGAATAAGTATGTAAGTGTGTCAGTTGATCAAATGGTAATGTGTAAGATAAATGCGGTTTAAGTCTATCATAACACGACCTTTGTTATCAATTTAATATAGGGTGATTATACACAAGTAATTCCAAGAAAAATAATTTTTTAATCTAAAAGCGTACACGCTGTCGCTGACTGCTGACAGAGCCCCCCACACCCTAGACTCCTTTTCAACCGCTTCAATCCTCTACAGTATTATTCTTCCATCCTAAGCTACGATTAATTTTTTTATTTTCGTTGTTGGAGTTGCACTATTTAGATCTACGAAATCTGCGAATTAGTGGATTTAGTTGAAGAATTCAGTCAATAAGGAGATGGCAGGCCGTTACCATGAGAATCCATTTGAGGAAGAAGAAGTCAATCCATTTGCTGTAAGTGTTTCCTCTTTATCTGGTGTCAATCGTTCAATGTTTGATGGAAGTAGCGTTTTTTTTTGGCTTTTAATTGTTTGGGAATGTAGCTCTGTGTGCTCTTGATATGAAGAATTTGAATCTGAAGATAGGGTTTTGAGGATGATTTGACTTAGATTGACTATGTGTTCTGATCTAGTAATTGTTCGTTTCAGGGTTTTGTATGTGTATTTCTATCGAATTAATCGATGGATCTTGTGAAAATGTAGTTAGGTTATGCTACTAGGGCAGTTAACTTGTGCAATATCTGAGTTTAAACAATATGGACATGTTTCATCCAGTCTTCTGAATACTTAATAAACATCGTACCTATTAGAAAGTGTTTACATGATTATTTTTAAGTATGATCTTAATTTCTTTAGCATGTCTGTACCTTATATATTTACTTTATAGAATTAACATGTGTATCTTCTTATATGCAGGATGGAGGGAGAGGGAAGGCATCAGGACAACCAAAATTTAGTGGAGGCTCATTTTATACTGTTAGTTTTGTTAATTCTCTTCCCTTTTAAGGAGAGCCGTAGAGTTCTCCTGCAATTTAAATCACACCACTAGAATGAAGAGTTCTTATAGTGATTTGTTCTGTAAGTATTTTGTGAACTTTATTTTAGGGCATCACCCTTTTTCCTTGTAGATGGCTAGGGCTGGGGGTTGCAACAATGGCTGTGTTGAATAGTAAAAAGGAATTGGTGACAATGAAAATGCTCTTTCTACGCATGAAAGAATAAAGCCAATTTGATTTCAGTTTTTAATAGCTAGAGTTGTGAGTTATCATGAAATAAATACAGCCTACATATTTGAGGAAGATTTTAGAGGCCTGTTTCCTGTGTTCAAACATCTCCAGTCGTTTTTTTGCGATCTAATGTGTTCTGTTAATATGTGTGGAAGTCCGATGTTCATTCCAGCCCACACGTTCGGGGGGGTGTTAAGATTTCTAAATCTTGTCCACATCGACTTAGTGATAATCCTATCTAATATATAATCTTCTCTCCGTATGAGACCTTTAAAGGGGGTGAGTGGCCCATTTCTAATAACTTCCATACCAGTAAGATTTCCAATGTGGTGGTTGAAATGTTAGATTATGTCGTAGACATATTGTGTAGTAGAAGCATAATTGGTCCCACATAAACTAGCAATTTTATACTCACCATCATAAATTGGATAACATATCTGTTCAGGTTGAATTGTTTTTTTAATTGAGTTCATGTGATTTTTTTTTTCAGACTACTGGAAGTGTTCCACCTGCTGTAAACTCAAGGCTCTCACCCCTCCCACCAGAGCCTGCCGATTTCTACAATCCTACTGCATCAGTTGATATTCCTCTTGATGGTGCTACTGTATGTGCCTTTTAGTAATTTTTAAACATGACAGCATGCAATGGTTTTTTTCCTCATTGGAATGGCTCTACGGCCTCTAATAAAATAGTACCTTTTTGAATTTGAATTTAGGACCTGAAAAAGAAAGAGAGAGAGCTGCAGGCCAAGGAATCTGAACTCAAGAGAAGGGAACAGGTACTTGTGGATGATTATTCACAATCTCGGTATTATTGTTTTTTCTTGGTGAGGCAACATTCATGATGTCGGTTTTGACATTCTTGAATGTAGCTGCCTCTTCCTGGCTATTAATTCTTGGAGGAGCAGCTGCGAACAAATCTAAATACTCCATCCGTCCACAAAAAATAGAGCACATTTACCATTTTTGACCGTCCACAAAAAATAGAGCACATTCATTTATAGAAAGTTTTCAACAAATAATTACCCTACACATCATTCCACTAACACTACTTCTCACTTACTTTTTCTCCTTCTCTCTTACTTTTTTCCCTTCTCTTTTACTTTACCAATTCTACATTAAAACCCGTGCCATACACCAATTGCTCTATTTTTGTGGACGGAGGAAGTATTTTTTTGCTGAAGTTTGTTTGTAGTTTTAGTACTATTTAATCAGTGAGAAAAGCATCTCAATAGGACTATGTTTGGTTGTCTTCCAAGGAAAAAATTCTTCATATTCTAATTCATTGACTCTCACCTTTTCTTCTGAAACCAAAGACTCAAAATCAGTCCAAATGATCCCTAGTTTCCTAAAAACTTCCTTATGATTTCTTTTTCCTTTTGCCTATTTGAGTCATTTGTATGAAATATTCTACAAATTTAGTAATACAATTATTTTGCTTGTTACAACTGGTAAAATTTAAGGGTAAGGATAATGTTTCCTGCTATAGTTGTAATGCACACAATCTTATATTCTTTTTACTGAATTTTTTTTTACAATTTCTGATGATGCTCTGTAGGAAGTTAGGCGGAAAGAAGAGGCTGCCTCACGAGGTGGTTTATATTCTCATTTTGGATTTTCTTATTATCATATCTGAACACCCCACTGAAGTCTTTTTTTCTTTTCAGCTGGTATTGTTCTTGAGGAGAAAAACTGGCCTCCATTCTTCCCCATCATTCATCATGACATTGCCAATGAAATACCGATTCATTTGCAGAAGCTGCAATATGTTGCATTTACAACCTTGTTGGGTATGTAAAATTTTACTCATATGAAGTTTTGTGATTATATTGTTAGTGAAGTTCTGCTATCTAAAGTGTATTACTTACTTTGGATCAATATCTATTTTTTCAGTGTGGAAATGGTGGTTACTTTAACTTGTAGTAGCATTTTATCTCTTTTCCATGATCCGGACTTAGTAAATAGCATCTTTAGTCGCTGTAAGATAGCTGACCATATCATACACCTTGAAGTGAAGCTCCAGAAAATTGTGTTATGCAAAATTGGCACATATATTGTGAGTAGTTGGGCATATATGGTACTCCTAACGTTAACTTGTTTTGTTTTTTTCTCATGCATGAATGAAGTCAATGATTAATTTTGGCTGCCAATGACTTATAGTTTTTGGAAGAGTACCTTTTGAATTGTGCAAATATATGTGCTCTTTCAAGTTAATTGGATTTACCAAATTGTTTCCATGCAATAAAATCTTACATGACCTCACTCTCAAAAGGTTATATTACATGCGGCTAAATTGTTCACTTTTTCTTGGCACTAGGCACAAACCTTAGGTATCCCTCATTTCTTTGCCTATTATTCTTACTTCTTGGGATGCTTTCCTCTATTTTGAATTATTGGGGTCAACGTTGTATGCTGCTAATGATATTTTTACTGGTGGAAATCAGGACTCTGTTTTGCCCTTCTCTGGAACGTTATAGCTGTAACTACTGCTTGGATTAAACTGGGAGGTTAGTTTTATATGAACCCGTTAAGTCTTTCGGTTAACATGTACTATATTTTAAATGGTTTCCTGACCGGAACTGTATGTCCACTAGATGCAAAGATCTGGTTTCTTGCTATTATATACTTCATATCTGGGGTTCCAGGAGCATATGTTTTATGGTATCGACCACTTTACCGTGCTTTTAGGTTGGTGACCTTGTTCTTTCAAATTTTCTTTAATTTTGAGGCCTTGGGGATAGATTCATTGCTAGCATCTACTGTTCTACATAACGTTTGACTGTACCTACATTATTTTACAGGACTGAAAGTGCTATGAAGTTTGGGTGGTTTTTCATGCTTTACATGGTATGTTGATTTTATTGTATCCAGAAATGGGTTTCCATCTTCTAGTGAGCGTATGATAATGTTTGATTTATTGTGTTTACAGCTGCACATTGGCTTCTGCATTTTTGCTGCAGTTGCACCTCCTGTCGTTTTCAGAGGAAAATCGCTAACGTGAGTCTGGCTTAACTTGTTATAATCTGCGTAATATCTGTTAAATTTTTCTTTTTCAATGAGCCCAAATGGGTTTTGTTGTTCGTGTCTTATTTTTCGTCTTATCCAACCACCCCATCTGTTGACAAATGTTTGAGATTCAGTTGAAAACTCCTCTTCATTGTTTATCAGTTTTAACTGAGTTCCCTCAATGTTGTTTCTGCAGAGGTATCCTCCCAGCGATTGATCTTATGGGTGACCACGTGCTAGTTGGGGTAAGTTGGCTTATAGTATTATTCTCAAATTATATGCTGCTCAGAGCTTGATTTATCAGCTAGAGAATGCATTGTTACTTACTGGTTTAGTATCGTTCTTGTTACACAGATTTTCTACTTCATTGGATTCGGGCTTTTCTGCCTCGAGTCAGTTCTCAGCATCTGGGTCATACAGGTACGAGTGCGAAATCGCTTTCTTATGGAAAAGATTGAATGGCTGTCACCTATCTAACAACAATGCTTCTCTCATTTCACAGCAAGTATACATGTATTTCCGAGGCAGTGGCAAAGCTGCAGAGATGAAGCGCGAGGCAGCGAGGGGAGCCTTGAGAGCAGCAATCTAATACCTCGAGAGCCACTTCATAGATGAACATATGTAAATCATATTTTGAAATTTATGGCATTCAAATATTGTTGTTGAGGAGACTTTTTGAAGGAGAGACACTAGGAAATATTAAAAACAAAAAAATGGATATAGAAACTGCTAACTGAGTTTGTTGATTCATAGATTGTTTGTAAAATTCATTGTTTGGCATTTCTATTCCAGCTTATGAATACAATTAATTTCACTTTTTAGCTCTCTTTTATACGGTAATCACCAACACAAAGAAACATACACAACTAGTTCGTAGACCACAAATTTACAGTACTGAATTATTCTTAAATGAGAGAGAGAGAGAGAGTACTTTTAACAATATTTATATATATTAGGTCTGTATGTATAGTGTGCCTTGAATAATAATGGATATGTAGTGTGGAATTAAAGACTAGAAGAGTTCCAGCTAGCATCAACAGCTCTGATAATCTTCTCATGTAATGTAGCTCCAGAAGAAGCAATTATGCCACGATCAAGACCTTCTAAGTACATCCCTCTCGAGAAGCAAAGAGGATGGCCTCCGGCGTCCGTCACGACCCCGCCGGCTTCTTGAATGATGACGACACCGGCTGCGTGGTCCCATATCTTCTCCTTGTAACCAGCTCGAGCGAACTTCATGAATATCTCAGCGTCTCCTCGTGCTATGGCTGCGTACTTCACCATAGAGTACACCCGTAGTGGCTCGTTCCTGCAACAAGTACGCGCATGAAGCTTATCCCGCATGGTATAACTCGGAAGCATAAACGCAGGCGTGAAAGTTAAAACAACGGGAAGAAAGAGTAGGGTGAACAAGGGGAGAACTTTACCTGAGCCCAACACTATGAGCTAGCCCTGCGGTGAAGGAATGACTCGAATTTGCTTTCTCAACGGGCTCACAGAACGTGGCCAGTGCCGGGTTGTCGATGGTCGAGACTTTGATCTCTCTTGCAGAGTTTGGCCAGACAAACTTCTTCTCTTTCTCAAGCAATGGCTGCATCCAGGCTCCACCACTCTCTTTCTTTGCATAAATCACACATCCTCTATCCCACGACGTTGATGATGGCGACGCCAATCTAGATACGATTCTTTGGTAGCCGTTTTGGTAACTCAGCCATTCTTTCTTCATCGGGTAATTAGGGCACCCGAGAACCCCAAGCACAGGCTCACCATCCTCTATCAAGGCAAGAGCAATTGCATACTGATCGCCACGTACAAAACCTAACGTACCGTCAACAGGGTCCAGAACCCAGAATCTCCCTGTGGGCCCGCCAGGCGAGTTGCACCTACTGATGGCCTCAAGAACCTCAGATGTGTTTAGAGGAGCAGCCGGTGGTCGAATCCCAAAACTAGGCGCCTCAGCTAGGCTGTCGTTAACAGTTTTTGCAACAGCATCTAGTAAGCCAACAGAATCACACCTCGACAGTGTTTCAACGTCTTCTTCAGCTACAATGGATACGTTTTCACTCCCAAATGCCTCAGACAACACCCAGCTCACGGTTGCTTGAACACTCCAATCTGCTTAGAAGTAGCAATTGGAGCATTAGCCACTCCGACCTATGTCACACGCACACACACACATCTCAGGGTTGTAAAAACTTCTAGTTCTTTCGTTTTCTCGTGCCAAAAAAGAAGAAGCAAAAGCAAATGTTTTCTGAAAGCAAGACTACATAATCTCCCAACTGGAACTGTTTGGCAGTTAAAGATTACCTATCAGACTTTATGTCATAATCAGTAAATCAAACCACACCTCCCCAAGAATGCATTCTTGTTTAGATCTTTCAGCAAGCATTCAAATAACATAATTCTTGGAAATATTTACAAATTATCACATCCTTTTGATATAAACAATTCAATATCTGCACCTACATCCAGTGACTACAAACGAACAGTCTTCACGATACATAATCTCGATACAAATGACAGAAGATGTTTAAGCTACTGGCTGAGTAAACAAGCTCTCTGTAAATCCTTCTATGAGTATATGCATATAACATAGAGTTCACTTGCTGTTCCACATCACTACGTATCTCCAAATTCAGCTCAAATATGAGGTCAAGACAACTATATACCAGCTTCAAAACCAATATACAACTACTAGTTTACACTTAATTAAAGATCATGCATTATAAAAAAAAAATTAATGCTGCTGATCACAGAAAGCATTTCAACAAATCCACAAAACTTTCAAAGTCAAAACAAAGAAACATTCTTGACCAATATTTTATGGCAGATATTAATCAAATCACACGTCCACGATCAACCAATCATACAAATCACTAAAAGCAAAGCCCACTTGCTCAGCCAAGCACCACTCCATCTCAAGATAGCCTAAAACATCCAACCACAATTAAAATATTGATATAATATCAATAAAGAAAAACAAAAAAGATCCCATTTTTCACTAGTTAAAGAAAATTCGAGAACGTCTCATTTCATACCGGCGACAGTGACCGGAGAATCGTCGTCTTTAGACTGAACATTGACATTGCTTTGGAAAATCAAGGTCTGTTGAACTCTGCGGCAGAGCAAAGACGCCATGTGCACTGCCTTGACTGCCACCTCCAGCTCCCGCGCGTATTTCTCCAAGTCCATGGACTCGAATTCCACGTTGCAATTCAGGGCCGTGGCGGAATTGAGCGTGTGGCCGCAGCGGAGGCGGGGAAAGGGGTGGATTTGTAGCTTGGGAAGGAGGTGTTGATGGAGAATTGAAGGAGAATTTCTGTAGGGAGGAAGCAGTGGGCGCGGGAGGCGAATTTTGGCGGCTGAATTCGGGGAAGAAATGGGCATTTTAAATGATGGATGGAAAGATTGGATTTTTGATGGAATTTCAGAGAATGATGACAAAATTTGGGAGGCAACAAAAGCACACGAGTGCGTCGGCTTTTCTATTTGCTGCTAATAATTTTCACATAATTGTTTAAACCACCGCGATTTTCATGTGCCAAGTAATTTTCGGAACACAAATTTATCCTATATTATTGGTTAATTAAGAAAAATATCTAGAATTATCGATATTTGCAATGAAAGCTGGATTATAATCGTGTATTAAAATATCTTGTAATTTATGATAAGCTATAGTTGTATGATAAGTATATAAATGGGGTTTAATTGCTCAATTTTAGAAGCTGAATTATAGTAATTGTGAATTAGTTGTTGGATTTATATTGAGTAGTTAGTTACGCAGTACTATGACCACCAATAATAATTCTACTTTGATTTAACTCTAAGGTTTATGAATATAAAGAAAATGAGTAAAAAGAGTTATGAAACGTATAACCTACTTTTATTAATACAAGAGATCAATTTTGCACTCTTTTATGGACTACTGAAGAAAATTTAGTTGTCTATATGTTCACTCATCTTATTTCAAATTTAATCTTTTACTTTTCCACATGATGTTTTTAGCTTAGTGGTCGAGATATACAATAATAATTGCATTTTTTTAAAGTTTACATTCACCACTTCTTTAATATTTTCTATTTCTATACATTTTTTCCTTTTCCTTCTTGAGTAACATTTTTGGGGTTATAATCTTGCTTAATAATATGGACTTTCTTTTATTAAAATGGACTTCCCACTTCCCATTATTGGATACAAGTTGTGATATATCTATCCAAAATACTCATTTTAGATATAAGCCCAAATTTATAACTTCAAAGTCATTTTCTAATAAGTCTATATATGTATACACTACAACAATATAATGTGATATTACTCAACAAATAAAAGTTCAATTTTTGCAAATTATTGTAAATGCACGAGGCTTTTATCTAAGATAGAATTGGGGACAAATAAACAATTCTATAGAATAAAGACAAAACCATACCATATAAAAAGTTAAAATTTATTTTAGCCATGTTTTAGTATGGGACGAAGTTAATGATGCGCCAATTAAATTCAAGAATGAGGGAGCCGCAAACTGTAAAGATTCAACTAAATCATCTAATGATTGTATCGTTTACATTTATTATTCTTGTACTTATCTGCACTTCTTAATCTGTAGATAAATGTAATCATCACAATCAAAAGATAAAATGTCATGTTTTCATTCATTGAGTAAAGAAACTACCAATATACTTTTAAGTAGGGATGTCAATTGGGCCGGCTCGTCGGGTTTCGGCCAACCCTACTCGGATTGCGAGTCATTCGGGTACAAGCTAACCGGGTTGTGGTTTCTTTCGGTTATAAAAGTTCAACCCTAACCCTAAAATTTCGGGTTTCGGGCTAGCCCAGCAGGTTAATCGGGTTACTGCTGATAATATTAACATGCGACAATCCAATAAATAATGATTAAAATTACTAATATTCATACAATGTAAAATATTTAATTATGATATATATGCTTAAACTCAATCATATACATGATCAAATATTAATATTTGAGATATTTCGTGGAATTTTAGTGCATGTTTTAGAAATTTAAATATTTTTTAGTAAATTTGAAGTTTTAAATTTATTTATGAATTATTATATTAATAAAAATTCAATATATAATTTATATATTTAATTATAAAATTGAAAGCTATTGTTTCTATTAAAATTAATTAATGAAGTGTCGAATTAGGAGTAAAAAAAATATAATAATAGAATTTTATCGAGTTTTCGGGCCAGTCCATCGGGTTTTCGGATCTGACCCCTAACGGGTTGCTGGTTAATCGGGTGTGGGTTAATCGGGTTTTGATTTTATCAGGCTAGAAATTTTCAGCCCTAACCCTACAAATTTGGCGGGCTAATCGGGCCAGCCCACGAATTACTGAAAATTTATAGCCCGATAAAATTACAGCCCGATTAGCCCGCACCCGATTAGCCCGCAACTAGTTAGGGCCAGACCCGAAAACCCGATAAAATTTCTATCGTTCTATTTGTTTGACTCTAATTCGACACTTCATTGGTTATTTTATAATATAGATTACTAAAAAAATAACTTTCAATTTTATATATTAAATATATAAATTATATATTAAATTTTTATTAACATAATAATTGATATATAAATTAGAAACTTCAAATTCACGAAAAATATATTTAAATTTCTAAAACATGCTTTAAAATTTCTTGATGTTTATGTTTTATTTTGTATAAATCTCAAAATATTAGTATTTGATCATGTTTATGTTTGAGTTTAAGCATATATCTCAAATTTATCATAATTAAATATTTTACATTTTATAAATATAACTAATTTTCACCATTATTTATTGGATTGAACGCGTGTTAATTTTATCGGTAGCAATCCGATTAGCCCGCTGGGCTAGCCCGAAACCCGAGCTTTTAGGGTTAGGGTTGAACTTTTATAACCCGAAAAAATCACAACCCGATTAGCCCGCACCCGATTGACCCGCAACCCAAATAGGGTTGGCCCAAAACCCGGTGGGCTGGCCCGACTGACATTCCTACTTTTAAGTATTTACTTCAACGCTTCATCAAATGAAAATTTGATTTTGATGCATATATTAGGCTCATCTTTTATTTTATACTATCATGGTTTCTTTTTCATTTGTGCATAACAATTTAACATTCAACAAATCATATGCATGAATTAAATTAAAGGTGGATCATAAATTAATTAGTTAGAGCTAATTAAATTTAAATATTTATAACATAGTAGTAGTAATGTAATGTAGAATGGAGTGAGCCTTGCAGTGTATAGAACGAGAGATTGCTTTATCAATGCAATAGAGAAAGTGACGTAATTAGTTGAATCGAAGGAGTTAGATATTTCCATTTCATTAATTATTCTATCCATAGATGTGACTGGAGAGGTATCCTCGAAGATATTCAATGATTAAGAAGCAGATATTAATAGTAACCGTTGATAATTGTAGTAATTTTTCAACAACTAACCAGCGTGATGTACTGGATGGATCAACCTCACGTCATCCAGATTTTAGATTTTACACGAGACAATTATTTTCAATTTTTCCATACCCTTATCATCCACAGTAACTGGTGAGCGACCGGCTAGCCGATACCCGGCGCTAGTCGGTACGCTCCGCCAAACTATTGCAACCGGCGAGTGCAGAATCGGCGAGAATTTCGGCGAGCGCTCGCCGGTTCTAGGGCACTGGTCGATGCGCTCGCCGCCAATGTAGGCTGGCGATTGGCGAGCGATCGGCCAGCGTAATTTTTTTTATTTTTTATTTATTAAATTTTCGAAACACTATATATACGCGATTTTCACGTCATTTTCATACGCACCACTTGTTTTGACGAGTTTTCTCTCTCTCTTAATTTCTGTACAAGAACAACAGCGCGAAATGAGTAACGCAGGTGGTAGTAGTGGTAGTAGTGATGAGGAGTACGAACGGCAAATGGACGAAGCATTGGAGGCCTATACGGAGGGTGAGATAGACCAGCTGCTACAAAGGGCTATGCAGCCGGCGGTACCCCGACCTCCACCTGTTGTCCACCGCCAAGCAGTGATTCCTCGGGATCACGTAGCTGCACATCAGCGACTATATGACGACTACTTCGCAGAGCGACTGCGGTTTAACGCCAACATGTTCAGGCGGCGTTTTAGGATGTGCAGGGAGCTGTTTATGCGTATCGTTGAAGCTTTGGAGCGTCGATATAAGTGCTTCCGCTTCAGGCACGATGCGGCTGGTAGACCCGGCCACACCCCTATTCAAAAGTGCACTGCGGCAATCAGGCAGTTGGCCTACGGAGGCGCGGCAGACATGTGGGACGAGTACCTCCACATCGGTGAGACGTCTGCCCTGAAGTGTCTGAAGCATTTCTGTGAGGGCGTCGTTGAAATATTCCAGGACCAGTATCTTCGAAAACCTACCCCCGGAGACTGCCAGGATCTGATGCATATGCACGGGGAGAAGCATGGGTTCCCAGGGATGTTAGGCAGCATAGATTGTATGCATTGGGAGTGGAAAAACTGTCCCGCTGCCTGGAAGGGGTTCTACACCACCGGCTACAAGGGAAAGAATCCCACGATGATCCTCGAGGCCGTAGCTGATTATCGGCTGTGGATTTGGCACGCGTATTTTGGGATAACTGGGTCGAACAACGACCTCAACGTCCTCAACTCGTCGCCCCTTTTCAACGAGCAGTGTCAGGGCGTCGGTCCGGCCATCAGTTTTGTCGCCAACGGCAACCGGCATGATATGGGCTACTACTTGGGGGATGGGATATACCCTAGGTGGCTCGTCTTTGTGAAGACTGTCAGAAGCGCAAATGAGGACAGGAAGGCCTACTTTGCGGAACACCAGGAGTCGGCGCGCAACGACGTGGAGCGCGCATTTGGTGTGCTCCAGGCTCGATGGGCGGCAATTAGGGGTCCAACGCGTTTGTTGCATGTCGACTGCATTGCTTCTATAATGTACGCCTGTATTATCATGCACAACATGATAGTCGAAGATGAAGGTGTACAACTGACTAATTGGGTCAACGACGATGAAGCCGGTCCAAGCCACGGCGTGGCCACCCCAAACGTACCAAGGGGGGTACCTCACGACGAAGCCGGTCGTCTCCAGGCACATGCCGGCATGCGCCAAGTGGATGCGCATATACAACTCCAAAAGGATTTAATTGAAGAGTTGTGGGCGCGGAGGATCGCACGGCGATAGTTATTTTGGTTTAATGTATTTTTTTATTATGGTTTTTTTAATTAATGTAATTTTTTTTATTTTAATGAAATTAATGAATTTTTCCGTATATGTGTCGTATGTTTAATTCAGCATTTTGTGTTTAATTCCGCAAATTTATTAGTTGTTTATTTTAATAGTGTTGATGATGTGGCTAGTCTGTGGCTAGCCTATTGCTTGTCCAGTTGGTTGTCCTGTTGATGTGGCAGGAGGAATTTTAGTGCTGGATGATGTGGCAGGAGATAGGCTAGCCTATTTACCATTGTGGTTAGGGAATCCTTAACCCCATCCCGGATTTGGGCCGCAAGTCCCCTCCACATAATCATTCCCCCAAATTTGGGGTTTCAGGCCACAACTTCATTAACCCCGTAGGCCACATCTCGGGCCACAACTATTATTTTGCACTATTCACAACTACAACCTATTTTACTCGTAAAACAGAATACGTTGAACAATTAAAACCGGGAAAATTCATTGTTCAGTCGAAAAATAAAAAAATTACAAATCCTAGAAAAATATTTTACAAATCCTAAAAAAAAAAATATTAAGACCTAGAAAATAAAAATTTCAAGTCCTAAAAAAAATATTGAAATAATTTAGAGGATAGAAATGGAGAAATTGGTAGAAGAATGTTAAAGAAATGGGTATAAATAGGCAAAAAAAAATCAAAAAAAGAAAAATAAATAAAATTTGGGGGTTTTCGGCCCGTCCCGTAGCAGATAACCCTAGGCCGGGCCGGGCCCCGGGAGCGGCCCAGGGACGCAACTACGTCCTCGGGACCGTCCCGAGCTGTGCCGCTCCATGCTCCAACGCTGATCTCGGGCCGAGACTCGCGAGTTGCGGCCCGACCCCTATGCGTTAAGGATGCTCTTAGAGCATCTACAATGGATGCCGTAGTGGATGCCCCAGTGAGAGCCCTAGTGGTTGCCACGTCAGCATGCCCTATCTTTCTGCAATGGTGGAGCCCTAGTGCATGCCCTATCTATTATCCATTTCTCATTTCAATTTTAATTTTATTTTTTATGTTTACTAATTATAAATAGCAAAATTAGACTCCAAATTAAAGAACTAGCAAAAAACATAAATTATTATTTATTTTTTAAAATACAACGAAAGAGGTACAATTTCAACGACCACTACGTCGCCAAACTTCTTCAACCATGTCGTTCATGAGTTGAAGATGAGCTTGTTGGTTGCGCATGCTCTCCTGAGCTTGTCGCTGACTCCATAAGGTAAACCTCGAACGACCGGCGGGGTTGCCTAACCTGCGCTCGGAGCGGCTTCATCGTTGGACCACTCGCTAGTTGCACGACCTTTGAAGATGCTTAGAAGTGCAGTGCAGGTTTGTGTAATATCACTCGATCTAACAGGTCCAGATGATTCGACTAGACTTCAGAGGCAAGAAGATCATGAAACTATCAGACAGGGGTCGTTGGATGTACTCTATTTCTTCAAAACCTCAACCCACTATACTACAACTTAGCACAAGGAAGTAAAGGATCGATCCCACAAGGACGAAGGTGTTACGAAACTGCATTTGAGGATGTTTTGGGAAAAGGGGGCTGGCAGGGACAAATCGAAAAGTAGAGACAAGTTTCCCTACACTACCAGGGTCTGGAAAAGCATGCAGAAAAGTAAAAAGACATTCAGAAGGTACTGACAGGGTCTGGAGAACAATGCAGAAAAGTAAAGTACATGCAGAAAAAGTACTGACATAAAGCAGATCTGGTTCTAACTACCAACAACTTCATCTTCTTCGGGAATCAGACGAGAATAGCAGATAAAACAGAGTATTAAACACCATGAAAACAGAGCAAACTTCAGATCTAACTTAAAACGAGAAATTAAAGCTTAAACTACCAGATCTACGCTACTGGACCTAAAGGATGCAGAAACAGAAAGTAAATAGCCATAATCATGCACAACGTAAACAACAAACACCAGATACGCGAAACTCCAACTCAAATACACCACGATTCAACAAATCCAGACATCTCCATACGCAAATCCACAACCTCCATCAACAAACCAACAGATCTCAGCTCCAAACATCCAACAATAAACAAAAACGAAAGTAAAAGGCAAGAAATAAACATCAACTCAGCGAGATCCAACAAAAACCAACATAAACTTCCATAATAACGAGAAATAGGTTCGAATCCAGCAAATCAAAGTCAGAAACTAGAGTTACGAAACTTAAAAACCAACAAGTACTTGAAACCGAAAGCAAACTAAACAAAGCAAAGTAAATATTGTTTCTTCGCCTTCACAAGGCGGTGTTACACAGCAGCAAAATGATGATGAGAACCACAGTGGCCAGAATCCTCCATCTCCAAGTGTGCAGCAAGTAAAAATGAGAAATTTGAAGTGTGGAACTACGGTCTGGAACGAAAGCTTGAGCTAAGAGTGTGTAGAAGTGTCTGTCTTGTTCTTCAAGGTTGAACTCTTTATATATGTGAGGCTCTGATCCCTAGGGTATCCCTCTGGTAATTAGACGCTATTGCCCTTGAATAAGACTCTTTAAAATAATCTGCTCATGCTCCATTCTGTTCGTGTCGCCAACTTTTAATTCTCCCAGGTCTGGACGACGATGTCTGATTTTTACTTCAATTTCTTCTCTTTTGCATCTGCCAGGTCAGGTAACAACAACTTCTAGGTTCGGCAGATTACTATGCACCTGAACTCATAAACACGGATTAGCGCCCCAAATGCACATAATTTTAACCTTAAACCTATGCGTGAAACGAGCCTTATCAACCTTCATCGTGAATAATCATGTTGTGCAAGATGATGCACGCGTCTAGAGGTTACTTCTATCACCAAAAATTTTCTCCTTCTAAGTTCTTTCCCTAAGCATCAAGTGGCAGCCCTCTCATTTTGTGTTAGTATGAAGTGTTTAAGGCTTATAACTTACTTTTGTGGAGGGCTTCACAGCTAGATTAGTCAAGGCATATTCTTTCGTCCTTACTTCATCCAAACCGATTTTGATTTATTAAGGAAAAGGACATCAAAGTTGACATGCATTCTCTCTTCAATCACTCTCACTAAGGGGCTTTGCTTTCTATTCACCAGTTATGCATAAACACATAATTTCCTACTAACTAACTACTACTAACTCCTAGACCTAGTAAACAGACACATATAATTGACACTAACTTGCACTAACTCCCTCCCCCCTCCCACTTCACCATGCTTGTCCCCAAGCATTTTTTGTGAAGTGGAAAACAGGGCTAAGTTAGTGCGACACCTAACAGACTCACAAAACACATATTATATAAAAACAAACTTCTCACACTTAGACCGAGCATCGGGCTAAGTGGGAGAAGATAGCTAACACATATATACATAAAGATAACACAAATATTCACAGACACATAAAAAAAACGGCATGCTTTGTAAAAAAACGAACTAGAACATAAAAAGACATAAAAAAACTGAAATTTAAAATTACTTGGTTGGGGGGGGGTCAATTCTGGCTCTGGTCCCCCGTGGGACCAGACTTCTTGGGCACCGTCTTTGCTTTCTTCTGAATGGGTTTGGGTTCATCATCCTTCTTGGCCTTCTGTTCCCCTGGCCTGGGGGTATCCTTCTTCACTGGTATGCTGGTGGTGGTCTTGCTGTCCTTTCTCTTCTTCTCTGGTGGCATTCCTTGGGTGCTGGGGGCTGGCTTCTCTGGGGTGACTCCTGGGGTCAGCTGCCTAGATTCTATGGGCAACTTCGGAGGCATGCGCGGCTGCTGGGCCCGGAGGATCTTCTGGTCAACCACGGTGACCATTTTCATCATTGTCTCCACGGCCTGGGCCATCTTGTCAGCTTGCGCGGCCATCATCTCCCTTTGAGTTACCGCCTCATGGTGCAGTTTCAGCAAGATCTCCTGTTGCTGCACCGTATTTGCTCCCAGTTTCAACATTGTTTCTTCCATCCTTGTCTGCCACCCTTCACTTGTCGTTTTCTCATCACCTTCTTCATCCACCTTCTCTGTCTTTATCTTCACTCCGTCAGCTTTCCCTACTTCGTAAAATCTCAATACGCCGTCCTTCATTATCGTCAATCCCTTGTTGAAGAAGAACGGGAGATCGAAGTATCCTGGGTCGCTACACATTGGCAGGTTGGTGACTGAGTTGGCTATCTTCATTGACACATTTCTCTGGAGGTATGCTCCCAGCAAGTTGCACGTGTAGAGATGGCGGTCGGAGTGAGTTCTGACCCTCTGGCATGCATAAGCAGTCCAGTACCCGAGGTGGACTTTCACGTTGTTCAGCATGCACCACATGAAATACAGCTCTGGAGTAGTGAGGGTTGCACCCACTTGACCCAAGAGATTGTACCCGATATATACTTGTGCCAATCGGAGTACAGGGTCAGTGATGTATATCCCCTTCGATGTGCTTGTCTTGAACTTGGCCACCTTCTTGTGGGCAACCATCCTCCAGGCCTCCTCAGCATCGAAGCCAGCTGTATTCTTGGGCGCGCCGATCTCTCTCTCATTCCACACTCCTTCCTCCTCCTCGAGTGTCAGTAGCCCCAGTCTCAACGAACTCCTTTGCCAGAGCCACCGGCACCTCCGCATTGCTGTGGTTGAGAAGCCACTCAAACCCGATGCTTTTGAAGTAGGAGATGAACTTCTTCTCCACTCCCAGATCCTCCAGGTCCGAGAGGCACAGCTTCTTTCCGGATTTCGCCGACTTTCCATTCGTGGCTCGGCCATCACATGCCTTCTGCAGCTTTGGGTCCTCAAACTGGACCATGGCTTCCAACAACCTCTTGGTCACAAGGACCTCCATCGTTTCGAAAGGGCTCTCCTCCACGGCTGGTATCTCAGCCTCCTCTTCTTCAGTTGGATGGGCAAACGGCACACGGATCGCCTCCGGCTTGCTAATCACCACAGTGGTGTTTGCGGGGCGAGATTTCTTCTGCTGGGGCTTAGCAGTATGCTTCCCCTTCCTTTTCCTTTCCGCTTCGTATCTCGTCTCCATAACCTCTGGAGAGATTTCCTTCTCGGCTGCCACAGTCTCTTGGACCAGGGGGATATCATCCCCTGCCTCCTCTGTGTCCTCCAGCCTTAGGTGCTCGGGCCTACCTACCTCTGCCTCATCCACTTGCTTCCTATTACGACGGGAGTGCCTCCTCGTCAGCCTCTCATCAGTTGGTGTCCCTTGGTCATCAGTAGTTATATCGTCTATCACGACGATGTCAGTTTCTATCTCTTCACAAACTTTCTCGGCATCGTGTTCATCGCTGTCTCTTTCTTCCTCCTTCTCAACATCCTCTCCTTTAGCCTTTTCTTCCTTCTCAGTCTCCTCAACTTCCTCATCAACACTCTCACCTTCTTTCCCAGCCTCCTTGTCAACACCCGTCTCACCCTCTTCACCTACGCTACCCTCACTACCCTTCCCATCATCCTCAGTCTCCTCTATACCCTGTTCTTCACTCGCTTCCACCTCCCCTGTTTCTTCTTGATCCACTTCCTCTGTTCTATCACTCTCCCCACCATCTTCACCCTCCTCTTTTTTCCTCTCATCCCCTGACCCAGTGGCCTCTACATCCGGTATTTCTTTTTGCTCTCCTAGACTACCCCCTCCATCCTTTCTCTCTAATTCCTCCATACCCATCGTATCACCCTCCTCAGCATCAGTTTCTTCTATATTTGCAGAGGGTTCGGCGTGGGGCTCAGTTTCTGTTTGAGGAATAGTGTGTGGGGGGTTCGTCTCTTGAGTTAGGGTTTCGGGTAAAATTTGGGGGTTTTCTGTGTGTGTGGGTAAGGCTTGTGCAGTGGGTGTTTCGATTAATGTGTGGGGTCTTGGTGGAATTGTAAGTGGGGTTAGGGCAGGAATTACCTCTTCTTGTTTCCGGCATGCCTCCGACATCTGGGCAAAGAATTTGCTCGCCTTCGTCCCCTTCCCGAACTTCCTCATGAATTCTTGTATGATTTCCTCGGGATCCGGTTCTGCTTCATCGGATTTCGCCTCGGCGGGGTTGTCTTGTCCGATGTCTGGCTGTGGTTGCACTTCTGTTGGCATAGGCTGCGGTGGAACCTCCGGCGGAGTGGGGTTTTCTTCTGGTGGCGGCGTGGGTGTTTTCTCCGCCATGGGAGCCGAACTCGTCGCCTCCGTCATCTTCTTTGTGGTCTTTTTCTTCGGTGGGTTTTTCCCGCGGGCTGTGCGCACCGATGGATTTCCCTGCATCTTTATCTACTGTGGTGGTTTACGGCGGTGTCTTTGTGGTGGTGGTGGCACTTCTCGGATCTGTAGAGAGAAGGAAAAGTTTGGGAACGGTGAGTTATGAGAAAATAATTTTATGGGAGGGAAGTTAACTAGTTTAGGGAAGTTATTTTAGGAAAAAGAAAATAAAAGGAAAATAAACTTAAATAAAAGGAAAAGAAAAAAGAAAATAAAATAAAAATAAGAAAAGGAATATCATGATTGGCTGCAGGCGAACGGTCGCGTCTCTGACGCAAGCAACTGTACGCCTCGCCAGCTTTTTGAAATTTAAAATTCAAACTTCCTCCTGATTTTTCTCACTTCCCTCTGACCTGGTAATCCGAAACACTTAGTAAAAATAACGAAATTTGCTGAACGTCTGGGTCAAAGAGATGAGCCTTTCACACTTGTGCATTTCCACAGACGATCAGAATTTTCAAAAATCTTTTTGGGTTTTAGGAGTATATATATATTTTTTTGTATTTTTATAAAAAAAAAAACTTATTCATGTTATTTACACCTAAATGTTTAAATATTCTTGGGAATTAACTGGTCCAGTCAGCTGATCGAAAATTTTACCCTATCTACCTGACCCAGTAATTCCCAAAGAATATTTAAACATGGCTTACTAGGCAATAGTGGAAGGTGTGTGGAGTGGAATTTCTTCCACTTCACACAACTCCGAACTATCCCTAAACACTTTCACTCTATGACCATTAACAAGGAACGGAACAGAGTTAGCATTTACTCCCTGAATTTCCACTGCTCCATGCGGTCGAATGCCAACAATTGTGTAAGGCCCTATCCACTTGGATTTCAGCTTTCCAGGCATGAGCTTGAGCTTTGACTGAAAAAGGAGTACTTTCTGCCCGACCTGCAGCTCCTTGACCCGGAGGTTTTTGTCGTGCTAGAGTTTGGTCCTCTCCTTATACCACATGGCTGAGTCATATGACTCCATCCTCAATTCCTCCAGTTCCTGCAGTTGCATCTTCCTCTCTTCCTCACAGGCATGAGCCTTCATATTCATTTCCTTGACTGCCCAATATACTTTGTGCTCTATCTCCACGGGCAGGTGACACATTTTTCCAAATACCAATCTGTAGGGTGACATTCCTATTGGTGTCTTGTAAGCGGTTCTGTAGGATGCCCTTTATTTCTCGATTCAAGATTTCAGCCTGCCCATTGGACTGGGGGTGATACGGAGTAGATAACCGATGGTGGACTCCATACTTTCTCATCAGCGCTTCAATCGTCCTATTACAGAAGTGAGTCCCTTGGTCTGAGATGATCGCTCGGGGCACGCCATACCGGTTGAATATATTGGCCTTTAGGAATCTTGAGACTTCCTTCGCGTCGCTTGAACTTGTAGCTTTGGCCTCGATCCAGTTGGACACATAATCTACAACAACCAATATGTACGTATTTCCATACGAAGATGGGAATGGGCCCATGAAGTCCATGCCCCAAACATCAAAGATCTCGCAAACTATTATTGGAGTCTGTGGCATCTCATCTCTCATAGAAATCCCTCCGGTCAGTTGGCACCTACTGCAGTTCTGGCAGAACTCATAAGCATCTCTATTCAGCGAAGGCCAGTAGAAACCGCTATCCAGAACTTTTCTCGCCGTTTTTCTTGGGCCGAAATGTCCACCACACGCTAGTGCATGGCAATGGTTTAGCACGTCTCTTTGTTCCCACTCTGGAATACACCTTCTTATTACTTGATCTGGACTCATCTTCCAGAGGTATGGGTCATCCCAAAAGTAGTACTTGGAATCGCTTTTAATCTTCATCCTCTGGGCCCTAGTGATTTCTTGTGCGGTAGGTAATTCTCCAGTGACCAAATAATTCGCCAGGTCAGCGAACCAAGGCTCGTCATTCAGCTTGCCTTTCCGTTTCTCTGACTCCTCGGGCCCAGTTAATGCTAACACTGCTACCCATCTGATTGGTCTAGTGGATTCCCGTAAGTAATACAAGTGCTCCTCTGGCAAAGCATCAGGGACGGCTTCCTCATCTTCTCCCTGGGTAATTCTGCTTAAGTGGTCAGCCACTCTATTCTCGGTCCCCTTCTTATCTCTGACTTCCCAGTCGAACTCTTGCAATAGTAACACCCATCTGATTAGCCTTGGTTTGGATTCCTTCTTGGCTAGGAGATATTTAATGGCTGCATGGTCAGTGAAAACTATTGCTTTCGACCCCAGTAGATATGGCCGAAATTTTTCAAATGAGTACACCACAGCCAGCATCTCCTTCTCGGTGGTGTCATAGTTCTTATGGGCTTGGTTGAGAGTCTTCGAGGCGTAAAATATGACATAACTTTTTCCTTCGATTCTCTGGCCTAAAACTGCTCCTATGGCAAAATCACTCGCATCGCACATTACCTCGAAGGGGTAATCCCAGTTGGGCGAGCGGATTATCGGGGCTGTGACCAAACGATCCTTGAGTAGCTGGAAGGCTTCTTCACATTTATCATCAAATTTAAACTCCACATCATTCAGCAGAAGTCGTGTTAGGGGCTGGGCAATTTTTGCGAAGTCTTTTATGAACCTTCGGTAGAACCCTGCATGTCCCAAGAATCCACGAATTTCCTTCTGATTCGTTGGGTATGGAAGCTTAGAGATTACTACCACCTTTGCTTGATCTACCTCGATGCCCCTCTTTGATACAACATGTCCCAGCACTATCCCCTCCTTGACCATGAAGTGGCACTTCTCGTAGTTTAGCACCAGGTTCTTCTTCCTGCATCTCTCCAAAACAACATCTAGGTGCCCCAGGCAAGCCTCGAAAGAATCTCCATAGACGGTGAAATCATCCATAAAAATTTCTATGCAATCTTCCAGCAAATCTGAGAAAATGCTCATCATGCATCTCTGAAATGTCCCAGGTGCGTTGCATAGACCAAAAGGCATTCTCCGGTAGGCATACGTTCCAAAGGGGCAGGTAAATGTGGTCTTCTCCTGATCCTCTGGGTTGACATAGATTTGAAAATACCCACTGTAACCATCTAGAAAGCAGAAGTATTGTTTTCCCGCCAACCTCTCCAGCATTTGGTCGATGAAGGGTAGTGGGAAATGATCCTTGCGTGTGGCTGCATTGAGTTTCCTGTAGTCTATGCACATTCTCCATCCCGTGACTAACCTTGTGGGCACAAGCTCGTTGCGGTCATTCTTGACTACTTGTATTCCTGATTTCTTCGGCACCATGTGGACAGGACTCACCCATTCACTATCGGGAATAGAGTAAATGATCCCCAGGGCTAGCAGCTTCAATATTTCCTTTAAGACTTCCTCCCTCATATTGGGGTTGAGTTTTCTTTGTGGATCTCGGTATGCTTTGGCTCCTTCTTCCAAACGGATGTGATGCATACATAGGTCGGGGCTGATCCCCACTAGGTCAGACAGAGTCCATCCTATTGCTTTCTGGTTCCTCCCCAGCACTTCTAATAGTTTAACTTCCTGCTCCTGGGTCAGGAGGCTGTTGATTATGACAGGCAGAGATTCGCCTTCTCCTAGGTAAGCATACTTCAGACTCGGAGGAAGATTCTTCAATTCCTTCTTTGGAGGGGGTACTTCAGGGGGTAATGGATTTTTCTCCATACCTTTCTTGACCAGCTCGTCCAACTCTGGCAACTTTTCCATACTGGCCAGTTGAACTGATTCCTTGGACCCAGGGGATCTTGCCTCACCACAGAAATCCATTATTGCCTTTGTGATTTCATGTCAGATAGCCCTTGTCCCATAATTGCTTCACACCATCCTGCAACTTCTTTCTTCATGGATTCAGTCATTTCCGAGGTGTCCACCTGTTCCTGCAATAGTTCGGTCTCAAGAAACTCCTGGACCAGGGGGTTAATGACATCAACAAAATGGAGGTTTTCCACGTCTAGTGGTTTCCTCATAGCTTCATCAATGCTGAAAGTGAATTTCTCCCCATTGTAATCCAAACAGATGGTGCCATCAAAAACATCGATTATAGTCTTAGCGGTCCTCATAAATGGTCTCCCTAAAAGAACGCCACTAGACTCAGCTGTTTCGTTGTCACTCATCTTTATCACATGAAAATCAGCAGGGTATAAAAAATTATGAACTTTTACTATCACATTTTCTAATACTCCTTCAGGGCTAATGCATGATCTATCAGCTAGCTGGATTACCACTTTCGTATCAGTCATTCTCGCTCCTACCAATTTTTTGTATATGGAAAGCGGTAACACATTAATAGACGCACCTAAATCACACATAGCATGCTCGATTCTGACACCTCCTATAGTGATAGGTAAGGTAAACATACCTGGGTCAGTTTGCTTTGAAGGCATTATCCTTTTCTGAATTACTGCAGATACATTCTCCCCGATCACGATCTTCCCGTCAGATTTTGCCTTGCCTGCAACGAATTCCTTAATGAATTTGCTGAACGGGGGAAGCTTCAAAGCCTCCAGGAACGGGAGGTTGATCTCCAGCTTTCCAAAGATCTCCATGAAATCCACGGGGTTGTCCTTTTTCTTCTTGGAATCTCCTCGGTAGGGAAAAGGTTTCACCCTCTTTATCGTGTTGGTAGGATCTTCCTTAGAGGGTTCTTCCGCCTCTCCTTCTTCTTTTTTTTCAATTTCCACCTCAGGCTCTGGGTCTAAGAATAATGGGTCTGCCATCCGAGGTAACGATCCTCCCAAGTCACCGGCTTGAAGATCATCCTCTGCTCTAACTTCTTTTTGCTGGACCGGGTGGATACCCTCTTCGCTCCTTGGCACTGACATTTCATCACTTTCCTTCAGCTTGGGTCCTTCATATGCTTTCCCAGATCTCAGGGTAACCTGGCTGATGTTTGCCCTTTCTGGTGGCTTTACTGAGGCTGGAATCCTTCCCTCATTCCCTCGCATGTCGCTCAGGGACGTTGCGATCTGAGATAATTGCTTCGACATCAGATCCAGCGCGGCCTTGTGTTCCTGCTGAGCATCCTGGAGTTTGTGAACCACGTCATTGTTTGCCACCAAGTTGTTTTGCATGTGTTGTTGAGAATTCACTAGGTCATGGACCATATCATCCAGATTCCTCTGGGTCCGAGTGTTCTGTTGACTGCC